>NW_009710884.1:48114-51732 GCF_000703405.1 Apaloderma vittatum | reverse complement strand
GAACAGCCTGGGAGGGACTTTTTACAAGAGTGTCTGGCGATAGGACAAGGGGAAATGGGTTTAAGTTGAAGGAGAATAGATTTAGATTGGATCTTAGGAAGAAATTATTCAGTACGGAGGTGGCCAGACTTTGGAATAAATTGCCCAGAGATGCTGTGGCTGCCCCCTCCCTGGAGGTGTTCAAGGCCAGGTTGGATGGAGCCTTGAGTAGCCTGATCTAGTTGAGAGGCGTCCCTGCCCATGACAGGGAGGTTGGATTAGATGATCTCTGAGGTCCCTTCCAGCCTAGGCCAGTCTAGGATTCTCTGAAAGGAGTAATTTTTTCACATCCTGAAACTTACCTAGTTAAAGTGCCACAGGCTGGACCAGTCTTCCTGTACTTAGTATTTTATTGCTTCTTCTAGGAGTCTTCAGCCTAGTACAACTTTTCTGACCCTGTCCGATATAATGTCTTGCAAACTAAGGTGGATGTTGGGGTTTTTGTGGATGTTTTTGTTTGTTTTGAGTTTGGAGTTTGGTTTTGGTGGGTTTTTTTGGAGATGAAAAGTCTCCGTCTTATATGTCAGCGTTACTGGACATATTACACAGAATCGTAGAATGTTGGGGTTGGAAGAGACCTCTAGAGATCTCCAACCCCCTGCCAGAGCAGGGTCACCCAGGGCAGCCCCACAGGAACGCGTCCAGGTGAGTTGGAAAGTCTCCAGAGCAGGAGACTCCACACCCTCTCTGGGCAGCCTGGGCCAGGGCTCCGGCACCTGCACAGGGAAAAAGATTTTTCTAATGTTTTTGTGGAACCTCCTGTGCTCCAGCTTGTGCCCATTGCCCTTGTCCTGTCCCTGGACATCCCTGAGCAGAGCCTGGCTCCGTCCTCCTGACACTCCCCCTTTCCATGTTGATAACCATGACTGAGGTCACCCCTCAGCCTCCTCTTCTCCAAGCTACAGAGACCCATATTGTTTGACGCGTTGCTGGCAACTTGCTGATCTAGACCTCTGCAGCAGGAGGCTGAGGGCATGGCAGCGAGCCTGCTCGCCTCTGAGCTGGGCCGGGCTCTAGATACCCGAGGTGATGCTATGAGCGACAAGCAAGGTCCCTCTCCCCAGACTCCTGGAATAAGAGCGTTTCTTTACCTGTCAGTCTGTTGCACATCTGTTGTGACCCATAGGGGCACATAACATGGTTGAGACGCAGGAGACTGAAATAAAAATCCTAGAAAGCTCTACTAGCCTTTAGATGGGGCTGGGAGCCTCCTGGCAACACCTGCCTTGTTTAGAATTGCTGCTCAGAGCACAGACTCACAGAAACTTCTTAGTGAAGTGCGTTAACGCCTACTCGTGATATAAACCATTTTCTTTATATAGCTGTTAATGAATTCTCCCTGAAGCTTTTTTCCTTGAAGGTAATATATTCGTAGGCATTACAAATGCTGAAAGACTTTAATGTGTTTCAAAGGGAAACCTGGAACGAGTGTAGATTTCTCTCTTGAGGCCGTCACTGTGCTCAAGCCAGGCTTAATCAAATGCATTGATTCTAGTATTGCTCTGTAAAGATTCGATTCTGTCTTTTTCTGTTGTAAGAAAATGCAATCAGAATGCACATAACAAATGTGGTTACTCTATAGCCCTACCTGTAGCAGGTTCCCTGAAATAAAATTAGTTCTTGTGGCTTGCAGACAATGAGGATTTAGCATGGAAGCTTCCCGTGCCATTACAAACCCCTCTCTTTACCCAGTTCTTTTTATTCTGATGGGAGGGACAACTCCAAAGAGGTGAGGAGATAGGTCTTGGCTTGCGGCTACATGGCCCAGCTTTGGACTGTGAAACTAAAAGTCCTGCCCACTTGTGGTGTTTTTACAGTAAGATTTCCATTCTGCTTTTGGCTGCTTTTTTACTTGTCCACGTAAAGCAAATTTTTTGCATCCTGAACAGAAGTCTTAAAATTCTGAAACTGTTTTTGTACTTTCTCTATAATATCTTTCTATAGAACATGACTGTAACTGGACTCGTTGCCCAAATAAAGTACCTGCTAAGCTCGACACTGGTGCAGGAGTAGTGGTGTACATCAGCCTACATAATATGCCTTAATGGTTATTTGATTTTGAAAATGATTACTTCCATGAGTCAGATGGAAAGCTGATCCTGAAGCTGCTTTTGGAAGCAGCTTTATATTATGCTGTTCCCCATCCAAGTCTAGCTTTAAGTGTAAACAACAACTCAGATGGCATAAGACTTCCAGCTTGTTTATTATGGCTTTAGGAGGGGGGAATAGTGGAGAGAATTAAAGAATTCCTGCTGGACTGAGCCAGAGACTCGCTAAAAGTCTTTTGAGCGAGGAAAAGCCGTTGCAGGAGCTCTGCCTCCCAAGCTGCGCTGCATCTTCGGTTTAAGACGTTGCTCTCACCTAAACGAGCAAGAGACTTGGTTGGGAGTGGGCACCACTCACAGTCCCAACTCAAAAAGTTACTCAAAATGGTGATATTCTTGTAAAGAGCTTTCAGTTTTTATGAGCTGACAACCTCCCACCGAGAATGTTTTGTTGAAAAATTGCCAACAGACTCAGCAACTGGAAGCCAAGATGGTCTGTTTGTCTTTTTCCTGCCTGATGTATTTATAGGAGCGTTGTGGTGACTGTCTCTTGGGTATGCAAAGCGAAAGATAAGAAGTCATTTAGCTAAAGGGAATGGAGAGGCTTTCAGAAATCTCCAGTTTTCACAGATATGGCCTGGCAGGTGGAGGGTGATAGCATTACTTGATTTAAACTCAGAGGTCATTCAGGATTTTAATAGTTACTTTGTTTTGCAGTTGCATGTAAGCTGTAAGTGCTGGGGATTTTGTATTTTGCTTTGGATTTGGCTCACGGTTTGCTATGATGGTACCTGGTTCTCCTGGCCTCTGCTTGCAATGGATTTATAGTAAATACTGCTTGTAATCAGAAGCAGAAATTACTGTATTAGAACAATCTTAAAGCAGATGTGTTTGGCCGTGTTTCCTACTGAGAGTGAAGTTCCTGGGGTCAGGAAGAAGACAAACTTGTACTTCAGTGGGGCATATACGAGTTCAGGTTTAGTTCTTCTCAAAATGAAATGTTGAAAACCAGCTGGAGATGAGAGGAGAAATCTAGGAGAAAGTTGCGTGACATTTATCACAGCACTGATATAACTTGGATATATAACTGGAACATATTCTGTTTAAAATAGAAGTATAGTAGTGTAGCAGATATTATGTAGCAGATATTAAATATCTATCTATATAAATACATAAAAAAATCTCTATATAGTAGTCTTTTTCTCCCTTAAGGTCTGCCTTAAGAGAAATAATGCATTATACTGCCAGAAATGTTTTCACCTTTCTCCTTGTTTAGGAGTGACGGTGTCATTTTCTTTTGTCAGGGTCAAAAGGGAAAAAAAAAAAATCCAGAGCCCAGCATATGCTTACAGCATGAGCAGAAACATCAAATATTGATCCAAAATCCTGGCTTTTAAAGAATGCTTAAAGAAAATCTATTGCTTTATTTCAAGCTAGAAGTAGTGTGAGTTGTGGTTTGAGTGTTTTTTTTGTTGTTTTGGTTTTGGTTTTTTTTTCAGCAGCGTGTTCATTCAGCCCTGCAAACCAATTGCTC
>NW_009710884.1:35025-48083 GCF_000703405.1 Apaloderma vittatum | reverse complement strand
TTCCCTGAGTAAAACTGACCATCTCTGAAATAACTCTTTCAGATTTACTCGACTAAATTCCAGCCTTGAAAATACAGATATAGCAGTTGCAGAATTCGACAGATTTTTTAATTTTTTTATTTATTTTTTTTTTTAACCTTTGGGGATCCTAAAGAGTAAAGCAGGGATGGTGGTCCCTCATCCATCACCGTTAGCTGTGCTGAGCTGGAAGGTGCTCAGCTGGAAAGGTGGGCTGGTTGCTGCTTCTGGTGACCCCAGAAGTGCTTCGAGTGTTCAAAGGTATTTTTGCTGTTTAGACACTTGAAGTGATTTTATTCTAGTCAAGAGCAAAGGCAGAAAATTAAGGCATTTGAAATCCAGTTGTCATGGCTGTATTTGAGAACTTCATAGTACGAGCAATTACATAAAACATCTTTTTCAGTTGTAAGAGTGTGTTCTGCAAGATGTAATTTGCTGACAGCCGAGTGTGGGAAGGTGTCGGTTAAACACTCGATTCATTAATTTTGTCGTTACTCACGGCGACACAGAGGTGAGCTCGTGTTCACATGGCTTTCAGGGGTCAGTCGTTACGTAGAAAAGCTGCTTTAAAGTTACCTTTTGTCTATCGGAATAGGTATTCGGATTAAAAAATTGACCGGGGAAGCACAAGAGAGTCCTGAATTAACACTGAGTCAGCTTTGAGCTCCTAAAGCTGCAGCCCGAGGCCAGACTTGACCCCGTGCCGCTCCTTTCCTGGCCGCTGCCCCGGTCCCTCTGCCCCATGTGTGGAGGTGGATGTCCCGCAGCTTATGAGCCTATGAGCTTATGAGGGGTGGAAATGCAGACCCCCTCCGAGGTCCTGCACCTGTGTTATGTGTTAAAATGTTTTGTAATAAAGCGACCCAGCTGCAGGTAAAGCCGCTGAGTGTCAGATCCTGTTTTCCCTAACAAGAAGTGACAAAGAGTTCTCTCTTAAATACTTATTTAAGAGCTCTTCTTGGTATGGATTTGTGCGATTGTTTTTCTCTATTCTGTGTTGTTTGATAAAGTCTGATTAATAAGCAATAAAATAAGTCTTGTGGTAAGATATCGAGGCCAGTAACACTCAGATCCTCACAACTCTCACCGAGGTCGTGTACGGGTGGGTATTGCACTGGGTACCCAGAATGTCGCAGGAAGGTTTTATAGCGCCGAGAGGCACAGGGAAATGAAGACTTCATGTGAAGGCCAGCACTTGATTCCTCATCACTTCAAGTTAAAAAGACAATTTTTACCAGTTTCAGAAGAGTGTTTTTCTGGAACACAGCTGAGCTCTGCAGTAAAGCTCGTGAGTTCTCAGCTCCGGCTGTTCTAGACCAGGGACCGTGCAGTCCGGCTGCCTTGGGCGTTCTTCTCTCTAGGCAGAAGCTGATTCACTTGCCTGTGGGCAACAGAATTTTTCAGTGCTAATTTTCTCTTCCGTTTTCAAATATTCCATGATGTTACCTCTAAGGAACATCAACTGTTTGGTTACGTGTAGGTGTGCCTGGCTGCATTTCTGGGACCCGGGCTCAGCACTCCGCTCTGCCCCAGCTTCTCCTGGGACAAGAGGTGAAGTGCCTGTGTCCTTCTTTCCTCTCTGCTTGTGCTTTTAAATCATCCAGACTTCTTTGAGCTTCAAGAAAACAATGTTAGAACATAGAGGGAATGGGGGGAGAAAAGGTCAGTTATTGGTACCTATTTCTACGATAGATACTGAAAATTACATTTTGGTGCTGTTTGCATTAGGCTTATGAAACTTTTACTAGCCATAAATCTTCTACTGCCTCTAGCATAATGTGCAAGTTGTCATTAGAGATGGGAAATTGATCTTTTTGTGTTTTTTTTTCTTTTTTGTCCCCAGTCAAACTAGGGAAAACCTCTGTAGTTCCTATAGAAAATACCCTTGTCTTGAATTTTGAGGAGGCGACTATGGTGCTAGCTTATTGTCACTTAAGTGCTAGAGTTTGCAAGTTCCTATTGATGACTTTTTATTTGGGTCCCTGGTAGGGTTATGACATGGAAAGACTCTTTTGAGGCTTTGTTTTTGCATTGAGATCTGCTTTGCCTTGTGCGTTGGACTCCTGGTTTTGCAGAGCCTGCTGATGGATTTGGGGTTTCTGCAGCACTGAGGCTGCCTTGTTCTGGAGTGAGGAAGGAGAAGAGTTGGGCAAACGGTTTTGTGTTTTCTGGATTTTGTGTTTGTTCATGAAATGCTATGAGTATTATGTTCCTGCTCTTGAAACCCTCTCACTATGAATAGCACTAAGTTGAATTCCTTGACTTAAAAAATTTTGTTGGGGAGAGGCTTTATTCCAATTCTGATAAAATTATTTCACCTTGAGAAAAATACACCAGTTAAGATTTTACATAACTTGGTAAATCTTATTCCTCTTTTTTGCATGTTTATGAAGTTCAGACAAGTGTGGGATTTTAAGTCTCTTAAATTACTTTTATTTGCAAACTCTAGCCCTGTCTGAGTAGTGCTTAATAGGCCTGGGGATTAGATTCTTACACGTGTGTGCCAGTGACCTGAAGAGTGAAGAAAGGCTCAAAAAAACCTCAAACTATACGAGCTAAATCTGCTTTGAGAATGCTGTTGGAGGTTGATGCTTTTCACTGGCAAATATGGAACATAAATCTCTTATTGCATGTTTACAGAAGGTCTTTATGAAGGATTCAGAGGATGTCAGCATTAATTTTAATGTTGCAATTATTGATTTCAGTTCTTAACTGTTTTCAATTCCTAATAGCTTGATTCTGAATAGACTGATTTCTTTTTGAAATGTCTTCTTAGTAGGGAAGGTACAAAAAGCCTTAAAAACCAACTGAAATACAGAGGGAAAGAATGTGTGACAAGGTTTCCTGGTTTTAGACTGTCTGGCTCATAAATGCTGGACGTAATTATGTCCTAAGTGTTTGTGTATTACTTTGCAGGTCTGAAGGTGAAAGCTCAAGAAGCATCAGGTACGTGTACATTATATTCTTTCTCTCTTAATGGTATTTATTTAAAAACATAGCTTTATTTAAAGGCAGTAACAGAATCAGATTTTTCCAATGCCTTTTTTTTTTTTTAATTGAATCTACTTAGCATGCCATTTGTATTTTGAATAAAAGATCTTCCACCACGGATGAGTTCAGCAGTAGGTAACGTGACACCCTTCCTTGACTCGTTACTGCCATGCTCAGTATGCACTTGGAAGATACAGATAATTTAGAGAATTTAATATAATTATCAGGTACTTTGCTTTTAACTTAATGATTTAGTATTTTATACTTGTTACCCTAAAGGTACTTTTGTAAACCTACTTCCTTAAAAACGTGGCTGTGCGAGTCAAACGTGTAGAAGTTGTGCCAGTGCTCTGAACAGGACCGAAACCTAAAAATGACATACTTGAATCTGTGTTCCACATTTATTAGACTGTTGCATTTAAGCAGATGCTGTGATTCTCAAGGGGTGTGACTGTTGCTTGATGATAACAAGGTCCAAAATATTGTCTGTGTGTTCAGGATAAAAGCCTGCAACTTGCTTTGAAAATTGTCAGGACTTTGTATATAAAGATAATGTATTTTATTTCTTAAAAAAAACCTAGGACCTTTGATTGCAGGATTGAGTTCATCTATTAGAAGACCATATTTTGAGGTATTTGAGTAGTGTGTGGGCACAGCAGACAGCTGGTTAATCTGGTTTGGGTGCCACCTAAAAACTGAAGGTTGTAGAACTCCAGCCCTTGTCCCTAGGACGTATCTTAATGAGCTACTTGTGATTATTTTGTGGTGTGTTGGCGTGGTTATTTGCCTGCCAGCCAAATGAGCTGGGCTGCAGGACAGGTGAGATGGTGGTAGTGTGCCTGGCCAGATAAATTCACACCTTGCAAGAAAGGTCTGCTCAGACTTGGGGTGTCCGCAGAAGCTGGCGATGCTGTGCGGGGCGAATTTCTCCTCTCGGCAGGCTTTGGGGTTGTGAAGGGGAAAGTCAGCACCGTGTGGGCAATCAGCATGAGTCGTGGAGCGCTGATCTCATCTTCTGGCGAATAAAATTCTCTTGTTCAGCGTGAACTTGTGTTACTCCAAGGCAGTTCCAGACTTTTATGACAGCCTAAAATTAGGCTCAGTGCTGAATGCAGGAGCAGGCAGCCTGAGCAGGAGGCAGAGCCAGCCTCCTCCTGAAATGCTCTTTCAGACCAACTCTTCTGTAGATCCATAGGTTAGTTTGGGTTGGAACTAGATGGTCTTTAAGGTCCCTCCCAACCCTTTACCTGTGTTTCTTCAGAGCAGATGTGAAATATCACTGAGGATGTGCTTTTATGTTTGCACCTACATAAAATCCTGGTCAGCTTTTGTCTTCGTCAAAAGTGTGCTTAGCTCTTTGTCCATGTCTAGGTAACTTCTTTATGTTGTGGTTAATTTGCTTCACACTGTTTTCCTTTATTTCTGGTAGATGATGACTAAACGTAATCATCCTAAATGAAAGAAGGCCATTCTAGGGGATAGTGCTTTAAACTTGGAAGAGAAGAAATCATTCTTCCTTACAGAGATATCAAAAAAAAAGAAAGCCAGCAAATCAGTACACTGACCGTAATTCTGTCAAATTGTTCAGTTGGATTCACAACATGAAGTATAGCCAGGAGCTGCTGGCAGGTGAGAAATGAGGAATGAAACATGCAAAGTGTTAACTGGACAGATACTCTATTGAATGAAATCAGTTGAGGGCTTCCGTTTACAGTTCCTAAGCATCAGTGAGCATTGCAGTGTTTGATTCTCCCTAGCATTAGCACTTAGGAGAAAAGAATCACTCTGAATAAATTCTGAGAGGCAGCCATTTATTTTTTTTACCTCGTTTTGCCCGAAGATGGTTTTAAAGTCAGAGGGATGGTGGTTTGGTATGTATTTCTCTGTCGCTAGAAACCTGTATCCTGTGACAGGTGAGTGCCTGGTTCCATGGAAGCAAGATCTTTGGCTTGTGTTTGGTGCTCCGTGAGGCACGAGAAGAGCCAGTGCAGGAATTCATGTTTATTTTTGCGTTTCTAGCAGAGAGTCTCTCAGATTCAGTGTGGGTTAGAGCTGATACGCTGCACTGACAGGAGCTGAACCAGACCCACCCTTCTTTTCTCTCCTTCCATCCTCTCAAAAGTCTCCCAATGCCATCCTCGTCACACTTTGCAGCTTTTCTGGGAGGGTTGTTGTGATTTTCTCTGAGCAATAAAGAAGGATTAGGATTCAAAAGGGCTGGCAATTAGATATATCTTGTGATGATTTTTTTGCTTGCTCTGTCACTGATTGGTTGGTTTGTTTGTTGTATTTTAGGGGGATTTTTTCCCCCTCCTGGGTTTGGCAGGCCATGGGCTTCTGCTGCCAAACGCGCCTCTGGGCTGAGGACTGGGAGTCTCTTACACTTGAGTGAGCGTAATTAGACTCGACCGAGAGACTCGGTTTGAACTAGCCAGCATTTTTCATCCTGGAGTGGAAGATCCAATACAGGCGATGCCCTAGAATTCTGTACTGTTGCTTAGTTGCAAAAGTTATTGCCTTGGTGGATTTGAAGTGCTCTGAAATGCAGTAAGTGCTGAATCTGCCTGCACAAAGACAGGGTTGGTGCAGAAAAGCAATATGATTCTAGATAATACATTGAAGCAATTAAAAATTATCATTATTTTTTTCCTTGGCTTTCTCATTGTGACAAAAAAATAATTATTCCATTGTTTGTGCAAGCCCTTCAGGTTACTTCTGCTTATAAGGTTTTTGTACTGTAATAAACTTGCATTTGTTTCTTCTTTTTTTTCCTTGTGAATGCTACATAATTTGCAAGCCTAGATATTTGTTAAATCTATTAAAGATGATAAATTGCTTTGAACGTTTTCTGTTCTCAGGTATAATGAACACATACCTAGTGAGCGATGAAACTGTCAGTGTGATGGTCCTTTTTAATTTGTTTTACTTTTTTTTGTTTACTTTGTTTAATTTTAATATTTAGTTGTGTGACCTGACAGTTACCGATACGAATGTATATATGTAGTATAATCTATCATATCAATGTCCCCGCAGCCATCCTGTGCCACACACGTTTTCAGTCACATCACAGGAATTCACTCGTCCTCTTGAGGTTCTTTGTTGCTTCCCTGTTGCCTGCTCTTAAAAGGAGAAAAGAGGTACAGAGTGGGATAAGGTAAAAATAAGAATACAGCATCAGAGTAGGGAGTTCTCATGGTGCTGAGGCTATTGCCAAAAAAAAAAAAAAGTGTTCTGTGAATATATGTGTTAAGAAACGTGCAAAGAAAGAGGGGAGAGCCTGAAGGTTACTTAAAGAAAAGAAAAAAAAGGGCAGCTCTGGAGAAAGCAAGAGCTAAATAATACAGCTGAGCCAAACCTCTGGGTCTGTAATTAGTATGTAAATAGATGGAGGACATGGGGAGCTCTGTGTCTGTTGAGGATCATGCCGAAAGGCTCATTTCTTGTAGAGGTGTACATTAGATTAAGTGGGAAAGTAATTGTCTAATTTACTTTAGAGCAGGAAAGACTTGTAGAGCAGCAGCCTTGCTCCGTGCTGCGGGGAGAGCGGGAGGAATGGCAGAGCTTGGGAAAGGGCTGTCATCGAGCCAGAAAGTCTAGCAGCAGGCAAAGATTTTGAGTTTTTTCTTTTGTTCTATTTTACTCCAGTAATATCCACTTCAGCTGTGTGACTCGGCCTCCTCTCTGATAACCTGCAAAGTACAGCTTTGGGAGAATTCAAGACAGACAGACTTGTAAAACAAATGTTCAAGTTCCAATGTATTGCTCTGCAGTCTGAGCGACTCAGTGACTACATGGTAAAGGTTTTTTTTCTGGTTGGCTTTAATCATTACGTAGACTTTTCTGCAGTTTTATAACCAGTCCTTAAAAATGTGCAGAATTCATTATTTGTTACTAACTTAAAAACCAAAAAAAACCCTTGGAGAGGGGGATATAATCTGACAGGCCGACTCCCTGAGAAAAGATGGGCGATGGACAGATTTGCTGATTTGGGGCCGGTTAGCTCAGCGGTTTGAGTATGATGCTGACAACAATGACAACACCGAGGTCGCGGGTTCGATTCCCGCTCGGTCCCCATGTGTTGCCTGGTCTAGTCGAGAGGCGTCCCTGCCCATGACAGGGAGGTTGGACTAGATGATCTCCAAGGTCCCTTCTAGCCTAGGCCAGTCTATGGTCTATGATCTATGACCCTGGCACTTGGGCTGGATCCCTGGCTCGAATTGTGCGCTTGACCCACACATTGGGAATTTGATGATATTTAAAACAATGGAATGTGAAATTCTGGTTTTAGATAAATTTATAAATGGGGTGAAGGCTAAAGGTGCAAGCACTGGTGTATAAGCATTCTTAAAAGGTGAGTTATATTTTCTGGGTAGATCTGCTCTTTAGCAACACACATCTCTTGTTAACATCTTCGAATTAGATTAAGCTGCTACTAATAAACAACTGTAATTGGTTTTTTTCCAGATATTCTTGGAGCCGATGAAAACAAATTAGCCCTATGTTATCTGTTCCTGAAATCTTGTGCCAGCATTCCTGTTTAATCTGCAACTAGAATGTCTGTTCTGCCCTCATGACTGCTAGAGGAATATTCCCTCATAGCTAAGAATTAATAAATCTATAAGATTTTTTTTTTTACCCAAAGCTTTGTATTAGAAATTATTTTATGAAATGATATGTGATTAACAAGACTTAGTAAAATCAACAAATAGTGGAATCCAAAGCTCTCAGCAAGTTTCTTGTAACTTGCTTCTGCCAAGCTCTAGTGTTGCTTAGAACTTGTCTGTAAAATGATCTTTGGGCTTGTTAATTGTTTGACTTTTTTGAGTAGTTTATAAATCTGGCAGTGAATTGGAAGACCTTTCTTAGGTGTATAGCAGCATCAGTGCTGCCTTGTGCTCTTACCTGTTTGACCGCTCGGGACTTCATTTGTAACTGGGAGAGGAACTGGAATGAAGAATTCAAAAAAGCTGGTAAAAACAATGTACCCCACTGTGTAAGGACTGTAGTAGGTGTTTGGCTGGCAGTAGAAATAGGTGAATGGTCTGAATTATGCGTGCTGAACACCCTTCACCATGTCATAGAATCACACAATGTTGGGGGTTGGAAGGGACCTCTGGAGATCCCCCGGTGCCACCCCCTGCCCGAGCAGGGTCACCCAGGGCAGCCCCACAGGAACGCGTCCAGGCGGGTTGGAAAGTCTCCAGAGCAGGAGACTCCACACCCTCTCTGGGCAGCCTGGGCCAGGGCTCCGGCACCTGCACAGCCAACAAGTTTCTCCTCATGCTGAGGTGGAATTTCCCATGTTCTAACTTAAACCCATCATTTCTTGTTCTATTGCTGGGCACCACTGAGCAGAGATTGGCCCCTTCCCCTTGACCCCCACCCCTCAGCTATTGATACACCTCACTAAGGTCCCTCTCAGCCGTCTCCTTTCCAGGCTGAACAGCCCCAGGTCTCTCCGTCTCTCTTCCCAGCAGAGATGTTCAGTCCCTTGATCCCCCTCGTAGCTCTCCCTTGGACTCTCTCCAGTAGGTCCCTGTCTCTCAGGAACTGGGGAGCCCCAGACTGGACACAGGATTCCAGGGCTGGTCTCCCCAGGGCAGAGCAGAGGGGCAGGAGATGAAAGTACTGTTGAAACAAGCTGGTAGTAAAATTCAGCACGTGGAGCATGATGTGACATGGATGGGACTGCAGCGCCTTTGCAACACAAGACGGAGGCAAATTGTATTAATGGTGAAAAGGGTTCATGACTAAACAGGAATTTTTGCTCTCTCTTCCCTGTTGCCTCAGTAAGGCTTCTCTCCGTGGTAAGAAGGAACAACTTGTGTGTCAAGGAGAAAAATCTTGGCTGCCGCTTTCTCTGCACAACCACTTTAGCTTGAGGGGCCGAGGCTGGCGGTTGATGGCAGCTCTGTCCCCACCAGCCCTCTGAGGAAAGGCACAAGGTTCTCTGGCAGGGGGAGCAGACAGAGGGACGTTTGGAGGGGGTTTGTGGGACACCGAGTTGGAAGAGGAGGTGGCGATGGTGCTTCGTGGAGCCGGGGTAGCTCAAGTTCTGCATCACCCCTTTAGTGTGCGGCTACGGCTGGGAGCACCGACGTGGCCCTGCACCCCCTGCCCTGCTGCTCCCGGGGCACCACGAGCTGGATTTGACACATTTTGTGTGGTTACACAGAGCAGGACATGCCCCTCTATGTGCTTTAGTTGACAGGGAGTCGTTATTTCAGCTCCGTAATGCAGTTTTCACCAATTTTTCACATTGTGTTCTTTTTACATGAAGTTGAATGAACCTGCAGTAGCTTTTTCTTCAAGTGTCACTGTGTTCACGACCGAGTAACTTGGCAGTGGCAATAGTGGTGTTTTAGGCACTTGATTGTTTTGGCAAGGGATTACAGAAATTGATAGTAAACTGGAACTAGACCTTCAAGATTCTCTGGTGATACTAAATGCCTTAATTTTTGTTACATACCCCATCTGAGGTGCTGTGAAACTTTGGGTTTTTTGAAAAGGTTGAATGTATACCTCAGCAATTGCTCTAGGTGTTTCAAGTTACATATCTGACTTGCCAAGTGCTCGTCCGGTATTGGTAGTTAACTGGAGTGACATTTTAGCCTTGAGCAGCTGCAACAGTAGCTGGTTTTACCTAGTAAAACTTTGAAAGCTCATGGTATTAATGTAGGTGAGAAGTATAGACCTCATTGCATGAACCTTCCACTGGTTTTACGCATCCTCTGTTTGGAAGAAGAAAACCAAGAGAGGAATATTGTACGTTTTTTTGAGGCAACGTAGTCATGAAGGGAGTAAACTGAGTTCTAGTTCTCTGGTAATACAGCCAAAATCAGATTATTGCCTCTAGGCGTAACATCTAGCTGTGTGATAGTGCTGGCCAGTAGAAGTGTGGTTGAAGGGACCTCTTGAACCTGACAGTTTTAAAGAAGTCTGTGATTCTGTGCTTCACGTGGTAAGGTTTTTATTTTTCTGGTTTACTTTTGGACATGTTGAAAAATCTTTAGGCTTATCGTAACGTTTCATGACTCAAAAGCTTCAGGTGTGCTGCAGATGGTTCTGAGCATCACAGCCGTGACACCATCTGTCTTTTGTAGAAAAAATGGTCTGCATGAACAGGAAATACAGTAGCATTGTACTGATAGGTGAATTAAAGGGAAAAGGGATGAATTTTTTTTTTTTGTTTGCAGTAGTTGTGTAAACACAGGTAGGTGTCTGATTTAATGACCTTTTTCTTCTTCAGGTAATGTATTAGACTAATGTTTTGGCTTCTGAATCACTGGGAGTCCCATTTTTCTACTGAAAAGTAGAATCAAATCTTGCTAAAAATCAGATATCATCCAGGTGGATAAACTAGCATATGCAAGCATTTTCCTAAAATTATTTCCACTGCAAATAGACAGCTGTAATTTATATGAGTTTCTGAGAGCTGATGGTGCTCAGCAGAATTCTCTTGACAGGTTGGCAGTCGTTGAATTTGCAATCTTGAAAAGACAAAGCTTTGTGAGTGGTTTCAACATTAATTCATAGCAGCTAATTTTTATGCCCAATTCTTGAAGGAGTTGTTTGTGTTGAGAAGCTGTCCTGTTGGTCGTTCCCTAAGAGAAATCTGGCTTAATGAGCAACGTGTGTTTGGCTTAATTGTAGTGCCACAGGATTTCTCTGCAGTGTAGATCAAGTAGTTTGAATTTCCTGCATGGTTTCACCATTCCGTGGTACATGCAGAGTTCCCTCTTTTCTGTTAGACTTCAAATGGAAAGCTTGGTTAAATCTAGGATATAGCATATGAGCATAAAGAAGAAAATAATATAGAATATCTTGTGTGCTTCACCATGTTCTTCAAGGGCTTTGGTTAAAGCTGGTTCTGGAGCATCTGCTGAACAGCTCGTAATTACCTGGTTGAATTCTTGTTTCTGTGCTTTTGTTCTAGTCAAGACGAGTGGGAGGAGCGTGTGTTTTGAGTAGAAATTAGCACCTCTGTTGGCTCTTTGTTGGGATGAGGAGAATCGCCTCCAAAACAACTCCTGTTGTAGCAAGATGAAGACATCCTGCAATGCAGCTTGTGATGCATGAAGTTGCTTTCTGGCTTCACAAAATCGTTGGAGTTGGAAGGGGCCTCTAGAGATCATCCAGTCCAACCCCCATGCTACAGCGGGATCACCTAGAGCACATTGCTCGGGGTTGCATCCAGGCGGGGTGCCATCCTGTAATCCTTCCGTCTGCTTGTCAGAAGAACGTAGGATGTGTGTACTCTTGCAACACAAAGGTTATCCTATTTACTTTTTTAATTGATTTTTTTTGATTAATGGAGATGTAATTATATTCACGTAGCCCTCTGAGGACAGGAGTAAAATCTGGCTTCAGGAACAGAATTAACTGGTGTACTTTTCTCTCCAGAACAATGAAAATAGTCAACACTAACTATTGGAAATCCATGTGTATGTCCAAACTGGTAAGATCATGAGATGGAGACAGTGAGTCCTGTTAAGAATTTGCCTCTGTGCTGGTGGAAAATATCTGCCTCCTTGCGTGTAATCTCTCTCTTTCGGAAGAATTCATAGGTTAGACGTCTAGAGATAGGACCTTAAGCCAAAGGTGCCTTTGGTTCAGGTGCAATGCAGCAATTTTTATGTAGTAGTCTGCACACTGACCATTTCAAATGAGATGAAAGGGGAAACTTCCATAGTCTTTTCTTTCCGATCTTACTGCTTTACACAAGTAATCATGGATAGACTAATTCTGTCCAACAGGAAAACATGCGGCAAAAAATAGATGTGTAAAAAATCTACTGATAACTTTAAAGCCTCTCTCTTCCTTCTTGCTGTTTTAATCTGTGTTCTAGGTAGTTTTATGGCTCAGTGTAATTTAAGAATGATCCCTGGATTAGGAATTAACCATGATTTGCATATCTGGTTCCTCATCTGAGCTGTTTTAATGCTACTTTTGGAAGTATTCCAGTAAGTGCGATTGTAACTAAATGGAAGATGAAGTAAGCAAGCTATGTATTGGAGGAACCGAGAACAGAATAATACGCTAATAAAAACGTCAAGAGAAAAAGAACATTTTAGGTTATCACAGTGAGAAGATAAATGTATATCCTAAAATACACATTATAAATAATTGAACTTGAGTAAAGCTTCATCTGTGCTGTAACTGCTTCCTAGGAAATACCGCAAGTAACTTGGAGTGGATGACAACGTATGTTTATGACTGAGGTGGTAATTGCTGGTTGCTTTTTTTCCTGCAGTTCTTGCTCTGCTTTCTGGAGAAAGAGTAAAGTCCAAATTTTGCCATGTTTTCATGGAGCTTTCAATAGCTTTATCCTTATTTGGAGCATTCTTGAAGGTTCTGAAGCTGTGGCAGTGGTGCACTCCTATTCAGAGCTGTGGAAAATCCACTGCTACCAGAGTTCCTGGGCAAAAAGCCAATGTGGGTGTTCTTGCACTGACACGATTTGTGGAACTTCATGGAAGTTTGTCCCCTATTGCCTTCAATACTAGAAGAGAACCTACAGGGGAGGGACTTTTTACAAGAGTGTCCAGTGACAGGACAAGGGGAAATGGGTTTAAGTTAAAAGAGAATGGGTTTAGATTGGATCTTGGGAATAAATTGTTCAGCATGAGGGTGGCCAGACTCTGGAACAGATTGCCCAGAGAGGCTGTGGCTGCCCCCTCCCTGGAGATGTTCAAGGCCAGGCTGGATGAGCCCTGAGCAACCTGGGCTGGTTGAGAGGGGTCCCTGCCCATGGCAGGGCTTGGGTTGGATGAGCTCTGAGGTCCCTGCCAACCTAAGACTCGGATTCTATGATTCTGTTTAGGTTGGTGGAAGGAGAACGGGAGGAGCAGAATGCCAGTGGAGGTCAGAAAGTGCTGCCTACGTGGGTACCGTCCCTGTCCCAAGTCCTGACCCCCCAGGCAGGGACCCCTGACATGGACAACAGTGAGAAAGGGTTGGGTGTATTGTTTGTGTCAACAGAGGCTGAGCAAAAGCTGTGTGGGGATTTGGCAGTGCCAAAATTTTGGGCAGCTGAAGGTTCTTAGGGA
>NW_009710884.1:26215-35015 GCF_000703405.1 Apaloderma vittatum | reverse complement strand
GTTTCCAGCATGACTTATGTGGTCAACGAGATTCTCATTGGCCAAGTGTTGGTGATGGGGAATTTTTATGGTTTTGAATTTAAATGAGCTGTGAACAAACTTGGTGGGTGGGGGGAAAAAACCAAAAACCTAGTTATCTTATAATGAAGGGCACAAAGGACAAAGGTTTCTGTGGTCTAAGACCAGTAGACCCAAACTTTCATCTTGCTGAATAGCAAAGAGAAAAACTATAGTAATTCAAAGAAATGTAGCATATAGTGAACTTCTGATGCATCGGTGAAGCGATCCTTTCCTATCGCAACTGCAGACTGCGGTGAAGTGTCCGAGCTGTAATTTCCTGCAAATAGTGAGTTTCTTGCAGGAAAGAGAATAGCAGAGGCCAAAGGGCCATAGCAGTGACGTGCCCACCCTGTGCCTTGCACTTGAAGGCAGGCTTCTGAAGCGATGAGCAAAAGCTTGTGCAGAAGAGTGTAGCTGTGCTCAGCGTGGATGGATGGAGGAGTTTAAGCGTCGACATCCTTGTGTCCTACTATAGGGAAGCAGAGACAAGGAGTTCTTTGAGTTTTGTGGCTGTACGTTGCTTTAGTTTCTGTAGTTCCTGGTCCTAATGTTTATTTTCAGGGGCAGGAGCATGAGAACAAGATGTATCACTAGATCTGAGAATTGTAGCAACCAAATGTTGTGTCATTTGATTTTTAAACCATACTTAACGTTGCTTTAACTTCTTGTGTGAATGAAGCTGTAAGTTTTTCCAGCTTCTCAAAGATGACCGAAGCGCTGTGAGCAAGCCTTTTGCGCATACTTCTTGATGTTAAAGTATAGCGAAGGCCGTGAAGGTTTCTGTGACTTTAGTAAAAATTACTAAATTGAAAGCTTTAACCTTTTGTGCCTCCTTGCTTTGCCCTCTCATTAGCTGCCTTCTGCTGAGGTTAAGAGGAGAAAGAAAAGCACTTTAACTTGTCTCCATAATGGATGCCCCCACTTGCTGAAATCTCGTATTGATTCCATTTTTTGTATCTGTAAATGCCTGTCTTGACAAATTCCTGTCACCACTTTGGCCTCATTAACTTCTTGTTGATTAAATCCAGCGCATTACTTGGGATACCCCTCTAATTTATTTATAACAGTTAACTTTATCAGTGGAATGAGATCCCTCCTCTGAATTTTAATGGAAGAAACAGTATCTGTGTGCAAAATTAGAGATTGGAGCCAAAATTAATAGTGCTGCAGTCAATGCCGTGTACACTTACCGTGTGACAAATAGAAAAAGTCTTTTGAAGATAAAAATTAATTGACTTGCTCCTGGTTTTAGTCAAGTTTTATTCTGTTATGTATGGTAGTGAGTCATACACTCAAGAACTGTGTTCTGAAGTCTTGCAAGAGTGGAGAGTGTCCTCTGGATATCTTCGCTATTTCAGTTTCTTCATGGGATTTCTTTATTATACGAGCAAACTTAATTTGATCTTCAAAACTTCAGAAGCAGTCAAGGCTGGAGCATATCGCTCATGTTAAAATGAACCTTGAACTCAAACCCATTTGATCCTTCCTTTCTCGATCCTGTTAAGCAGTCATATGCAAAATGACTTACCATTACTCAGCGTGGGGAGAAAAATGTCCCGTTGTGCTCCAGCAAATATCAGAAATCCAGCAAGAAGTCATTTGGATCAGCAGGCTATTAATAACCCCTGTGGCTCTGATGCGTATAAATCAAGGGCAGTTTCCACTGTGCAATGAAGATGGGGTGCTCACACATCGTCCTTTAGTATGTGCTCACAGTATACTAGGGTAAACTTGACTTGCCTGAGACGTCACAGCTCCGTTATTTGGTTTTCTTTTTCTCCCATAATCTTATGCTGCTGCCTTTGGTTTTGAAATGAACTGCTTTGCAGAACGCTGCTGTAAGTAACCTCCTGACCAACACGCGTCTGTGCAAAAATTACAGTGGACATTACAAAAATGCAGCTGCTGAAGCCTAAATGCTACCGAGATACCGTTAGCAGGTTATTTGAGGGTTACACTTTGCTTGCGCGCTTTCTCCATTGTAAATGGCTACTTGCCTTTCAAGAACTGGGTGTCCTGTGACTGTGAGCTGCTGTGTTATTTGTAATCCTGTGGCGCTAAAACATGCTGCGCTTCTTGAGGTAATTGTGAATTAATTGGCATCACCGCTCTGCGCACTGCAGATGTCGTTGGGTTCCTCGGAGAACACTTTCTGCAGAATCCATCAGAATTTAGGTATTCAAATGCCTTTGGACACACTTTATCTCCTACTCACAATCCTACCAGTTTGCACATACAGGGGAATTTCCAGTAGTTAACATAGACTCTTTTCAGTGCTCTGGAGAAAAAAGTATGCCGGTGAATTCTGTTCCTACCCGAAGACTGTGGAGAAACACGTGAGAATATCTGGAAGAAGGTGTTGTCACTGAGTAATGTGCACGTGGCATGGGGGCAGGAACTGGTGCAGATCGCTTTGGGGTGCTTAGGAGGAACTAGTCAAACAGCACTCGCTAAAAAAATGACAGAATAGAGAGGCCTTCTGTTAAACTCTAAGCCGTGCCTGGTTTTTTTTAAGATTCATCTTTCTGTGAAACTCAATGCAAAAGTCGCTTTTCCAAAAATCTGGGTTCTTAAGACAGAGCTGACCTCTGGACCCCGCTAGGAAGGAGTATCATTGCTCTTCTCTAAGGCTCGGGGTAGTGGGCACTTCACATGAGAAAGAACTTGTTCAGAGTGGAAGCAGAGCTACTAAAGGACCCAATGGCAGGTAGCTACTTGGTCTTTTGTTACAGCTACCTAATTTTTTATTTTTGAGAAAGAAGAAATTTGTGGAAGCTGAACAAACCAACCAAGGGTGCTTGTGGTTAATTGCTGAACTTTATAAATGTGGCTGAAGAGTCACGAGCTAGTTGTCAGTTTTTTGCATTATTCTTGGAAAATCACAGCTAGGTCTGTCCAAGTATTTTGGCTGAATCCAAAGAGGACTCTAACATTTCAAGGCTAAGCGACTGAAAATTTCACTAATTTTTGGCTTCACTCCATGTTCCATGGAGCTGGAGGAGTCTTTGATGGACGTGCTCATGATTCAACTGGAGGAGGTCTTGAGGGAGTTATGCAGACACCATCATTTCAGAGTACACAATGTCTAGATTATGTTGTGAAAGAAAAAAGTGAGAGAGATCACTTAAGGGAGACCAAGGGGAACAACCTGCTTCCTGATTTGTCGTTGCATTTCTACTCAAAACTCTGGTGTCTGTCTTTATGCCTAGATCCAGACTAGAAGATTGTCTCGGAGCAGAGCTGCTTTCTTGTGATGTAATCCTTGCAATGCCCAAGCATTATTGATGTAATACATGTGCCACTTAAACCTGTTCCACTAACTGCAGTCTTGCCAAGAAGAAATGCTGGTCAAGTTTTTGTAAGTCTGGACTTTCATGAGAAGCAAGCGGTGCTATTTTGATAAGATACAGAAGGGCTACATGTTCTCAGGATCTGTGCTCTTCGTTATTTTGATGAGTGCTGCTTCATTATTTTAAGAGGTTTGCATAATCATGGCTTATGCCCTTGTTTGCTTTATCATAGAGTCCTAGAATGGCCTAAGCTGGAAGGGACCTTAGCGATCATTTTAATGCAGCCTCCCTGCCGTCAGGGACGCCACCTCTTGACTAGATCAGGCAACACTACAAATTTTCCTTTAAAATCCTAAAATAAAATAAACCACAATAATGTTAATTTCTCCTCTGTAGAATAGATGGTTTCTACTCCTTGAAGACTAAACTCTTCTTTGGTCTAGTGGAACTATATGCCAGTAATGTAGATTTCTGAGGCAACATAAAATCCTACCTTGGTCTGAGTTTTAATGTTGAGGATTTAAACTGATTTAAACTGGAAAAATAAGATTGAATTTGCTTGTGTATCCATGTATGAATGCAGATGCAAAGTAGCCTGTGAGAAGCGGTCCTATTCCATAACCAGGTTAAATGTATGTAATGACTTAAGTATTTAAAGGACTCCAAGAGGTCTTTGAGAGTTCTTCAGGTATTTAAAATACATATTATTCCATGAATCTTAATCATACTGAAATGAATAGGCTTTTAGTTTCCTGTTTCAGCTCCATAGTAGATGCTAACACATCTACGTGTCCATGCTTTTTTGAAAAGGAGTGGGGGCTTAACATTTTCCTTTCCTTTTTTATTTGAATTAAATTTGTAGTACAAGCGGTGTGAACACATGCTGAGCAAGGAAAGCTGAAGAAGCCAGAGGCAGAGTTTAAGGATAACTCTTCACTTCAGCCCACTGGATCTACATTTTAGAGAGATCTGGTCGGTTATGGAACAGGCTGAGCTACAGACTTGATGGACAAGGAGCGGCACTAGCCTGCCAACCTTCATCCTGTTGTCAGTCAGTTCTTGCATTCGTATATATTCTATGTGTGTGTCTTTAAGTTGCTAATGAGTCCTGAACACATCCCAGACCTTGCTCCCTGAGTCGTTCCTTATCTTATGCTGTGACCCAGCTTCTAAATTAAATTAGACCATTAAAACTATAGCATAGAAAAAAATAAAAATGCAAAAGCCCACCCCAGTGTGTAACGTTGGGTAGCATGAATGTCCTCATTTATAAAAATAAATAGGGAAAAGCTTCCACACCGACTCTATGAGTATGAAAAGCAGCTTGCCTTTCTGACCTCTGCTAGCGTTATAGATCTTCCACCGTTCGTGCCTAACCGAAGTCATTACCAGTCTAAAGTTTTTATGGAGGTCTTTTAATATGGTTCAGTAATGAGCATTTTAATTATCGCTTCGAGGACAAAGGTCCTGGTGCTGTTTCTTAGCCAAATAGGGCAATACTAAAGGTTTAGGATTAGACAAGAATCATAAAAGCTGATTATTTTAAAATTTTTTAATTTTTTTTTTTTTTACTTTGCTAGTGGCAAAATAGTTATCTACTCCCTGAAAGGATGTAGGAAGCTGTTAGGCAGTAGATAATGAACAAGAGAAGGAGGAGGGAAAAGGTGCAGCAAGGCTTTTATGCAAACAAGTGAATTACTGGTTCTTTATTCCAAAAGGATGATGTGATTCTTAAAGCTTGTCTGTTCTTAGTTCCAGTTACAAGTGAAAAATACTAGTTTGTAAAATGACGCAAGCAGAAAGAGTAAGTGCCCTCAGCCAAACCTGCAAAAGAGGAGCTTTAGTTTTTGTTCTGACTTACCTAGGCTGCTGTTTCGTTATGCTTTCCCTTAAAAAATGGAAAAAGTAACGCGCGATGGGCAGGGAATTTCCTTTTCGGTTGAAGTGCTAAGCAAACGGATGATCTGTGCTCATATGTCCCTGGGCTTTTCTACGTAAACTGATTCTTCCTTCTCTCAATTCTCCAAGTGATGTTAGATCTCTGGCTTGAGCATCTTCCTCGTCTCCTGTATCGTTCGAGCACCAAATGAGCTGTCCTGCCTGTGTGGTGGGGCATACAAACATCTGTGAAAGCTGCATGAATTTCATGCAGCTGTAAATAATTCTCGTTAGAAAACATAGGCTTATCGCTTTTGCTCCTTTGCAGGGGGAAGGAAAACTTAAGATACTAGTTTTCAAAATTAAAAACCAGACTGTAGCCCTTAGCTTTCGATTGCTTTGCAGCAGATGGAGCTGACACGTGTTGCCTTTCTACGTTAAAACTTAATGTCATCTGTAAATTAAGTGGTGGTAAAAATCCAGTTTAGAGCCGGTATTTTGAAAGATGGTGAAGTGTGGATTTTCTTTTTGGAAGACCAGGAAACAACCCTAGAAGTGTTTGAATGGTTAAGCTTTTTTTTTTTTTGGAGCGGAAATATATATATAGGTGTCCAGGTTTAGCCTATTTCCATGGAGTGTACCACGTTATTCGTTACTTTCTGTTATCAAAAGTGGCTTTTCTCTTGGATTTTGTTCACTTTGTTTTGCGTGCAACCCCTTTTATATGTGCTTATTGGGAGTCAGAGGAGAGAGAACTGACACTAACCATAAGCCAGACATGCAAAAATAGTCCATTACACTGAAACAACTCCCATGCAGATACAGCTGAATACTCAGTGCTGTGTTGTCCTTGAGAGAAAATGTTTATTATAAAAGTTGGAGAAATTGAAAGAAAAAACCCCAAGGAACAACCCAAACAAATTAATATCCTGTGTCTGTGTTGTAGCAAAAAGTTTAGTGAAGAGACTGGAATACCAGTAATGGAGTTGGAATTATCTGCTTGGTGTGGCAGGGATTGTAGAGGTGATACGTGTAGCTGGGTTTTGATTAAAAAGGGCTCGCACCAACTAAGAGAAAAAAAATAAATGGACCAAAGTTATTACTCTGCATGCCAGGAAAGTAGGCACTTCTGAAGTTGAGAACATCGAATATAGGAGGTGATTTTTAGGGCATTTTGAAACAATAGCTGTTTGTCATCACACGTCCCCCAGCCGCCCCAATATAACTGCTTCAAAGCAACAGAGCGGCATGTAATTGGAAAACATTTTCCCTTGTTCTCCGTGGTTTGGTAGGTAGGGTGGGTGGCGTGAATCTAAGGCAAAAAAAGAGGTGGCAAAGCAGTGTTAGGGACAGGGATACAAGCTGCTCCACTCCTTCCCTGGAACAGAAGTGGGAATTCCACTGTTCTTTCCAATTTATTTCTTCTTTGTCTCTGAACTCATAGGTGAATCCAGACAGGAAGCTGTTAATTACTTAAAGATTTATTCTACCACAGAGTCCTTGAACTATCCTGTTCTAGGGTCCTAAAACTTACTGCAAAATGTCTGTGATTCAGCTGAGATTTGATTGTTAACTGACGGCCACAGTAAGCAGAAAAGCTGATTGGACAAAACGGAAAATACTACTAATTATGAAAAGGTGAACATTGATTTTTGTGTGCTAAATTTAAAATTGTATATCCAGATTAGATATTTTACCAATACATGGAAAGAAGATAGCAAGGGTATTAGCTTTCTGTTACCTTTGTCTGTAAAAATGGCAAATGCCTGTGCTGCAGATAAGGAATGAGTATGAAATAGTACAGGGCATTCATGGTGAGAAGTTAGCAAAGTGTTTTGAAAAGAGCAAACTTACGGAAAATGATAAACTTGGTATTGACACATCTTGGCCAACCGGATGATATCAAACAGCTTCCACATCAACTTGATCACATTGCATACCCCACAATACACTCAAATAGCCTCCCAAGTGCCATGTTTTGTACAAAATAATGACAAATACCACGAGATAAGAGAAGACTTAGTGCATTTCAATATCTTCATAACGAATAAATCGTTTCCTTTGTAAGGTTAATGAAAGCAGAGATGAGGCGAAGGATGAAAACGCGATTGCTATTTAGAGGTTCCTTTCTAAAGGCTGTCGCTCTATGGACTTGAGCAAATAATCTCAGAGGAACCGTGATGTGAATTTATGATGTTTAATGCATGTAGCGATCTCCCTACCTAATAAAAGTGGTCTGTCTGCAAATATTTACTAAATTGTGTCTTAAGTCATATTTGCATATTGAGCAATTCCTCTCGTTACGTGACGGCTGGTCTGCAGTGTCATAAATACTAAAAAATAGCATGTAATTAAGAATCTTTCCTATTAGGAGGGCTTGTCATTGAAATAAGGGCACGTATTCCAAACGCAGAGCAAAATTCTGCTTTTGTAGACACTTTTTGTCTGTTAGGCTGACATTAAATGGGTATTTTGATACGTCAAGTGACAAGATAAACAGAGCACAGTTTGCTATTGCTGCTTTTTATAGTTTCGTAATGGATGTTCTTCACTCTTAAAAAGGCACTATGCAGCAAAAACCCCATTCATTGCGACTTCTTCATTTAGCTAAAACTGGCACATAAACAACTTCAAAAATCGCCTAACCCATTTCGAGGTTAAAAAAAAAAAAAAGCCAGACTTTATTTCTTTGAAGTACCTCATTTATTATTTTTTTTTCTATTCTTCCTTTATCCTCATTGCTTCTTAGATGTCAACAGAAGTGAAAATTAAGCATCTTCCAAGCGTCTGCTCAGCCGCAGTCCGTGCGCACAGCAGCCAGCGGCGGGTGCCTGTGGTCACGTTGTTGGTCTGCGGACCAGCGGCCACGAGGGACGTGGCGTCAGCCTGTGAAACCCAGAGAAAGGGCAGAGATTTTCTTAGGGATCCTACAGAAACAAACGCTGGGATCATCATAGAAATACCTAGAAGCCTAAGGTTTTAGCTGCGTTAGATGTGCTTAACGGGTGCGTGTCATCTTACAGAATTGTGATAGCGTTTATAAAACTTCTCTTCTGCCCCCAGGTGTGTGAGCGTGGCTGGGAGCTGCTCGTCCCTTCTCGATTTGAGCAGGCTGCTGCTCCTGTGACGAGCTGCCGGGTAGCATCTGGGTTTACAGGCTGGAAATCTTGCCTGAGTTGTTCTTCCTCTGCATTCGAAACGGTCTCTGATTTTTCTGATGGCTTTGTTCTTGAAAAAGAAAAAAAAAAACCCAAACAAACAAAAAACAAACTACTATCTGAGCTGTGTCCAAAGCGGGACTGTTCAGTCTGGAAAAGAGAAGACTTGGGGGGACCTAAGAGCTGCCTTCCAGTACCTGAAGGGAACCTACAGGGAGGCTGGGGAGGGAGTGTCCAGCGATAGGACAAGGGGAAATGGGTTTCAGTTGAAGGAGAATAGATTTAGATTGGACCTTAGGAAGAAATTCTTCAGTACGAGTGCGGCAAGACTTTGGAATAAATTGCCCAGAGATGCTGTGGCTGCCCCCTACCCGAAGGGGTTCGAAGCCCAGGTGGGTGGAGCCCTTGGGAGCA
>NW_009710884.1:10974-26115 GCF_000703405.1 Apaloderma vittatum | reverse complement strand
TTAATTAGGTTGTTACATTTCCTTCTTTAAGACGTTACTCTAAAAATATTTTTGGCTGCTTGCTGTCAATTCTCCTTGAATGTACGTGACCAGAATTACCTCAGGTTATTTGTTATGAAACCTGGCGATGCTCCTGAGGTGCAGCAGAATGATTCTTCAGGAGTACTGCTTTTCACGTACTCATTTTGAGAGAACAAGCTGAAGTAGAACCGTTGTAATAGAAGGCATATAAATTTGTTAATCAAATTTTATGCTGTGCTAGAAATGAAGTTGTTTAGGCTGCAGTCCGGCACCAAGGTCAGGCTTGTACACAGGGGGAGCTGTCTAGCACCAGCTGCAAAAGAACAAAGGCTAGCAGGATGGACTCACTGTAAGACTATATAAAACCAAAAATAATTGACAAGAACACTAGTGATAAAGGTATCTAACAAAGACCATCTGGTGATGAAAGGCCCTTGTGGAATTCGAGGACAAAGATATCTTACAAAATGTGCTGAGAGCAACTAGTTTTTGAACCAAGGTAAAAGTTCACCGTGAGGAAGACCTACGGCTTTCATCCCTTAAGACCCCTGCCCAAGACCACCAGGAGGCACTGCGCAGGTGTCAAGAGGAGGAGCAGCCGACCACTGGAACTGAGTGCCTTTTTCGGATAGCTCATGAATATTATAAGCATTAATGAATATGTAACTTTCTTTGCATATAACCAAGGTATCTGCCTGTGCACGGGTGCAGCTGTGGTATGAGCACTCCTTGGCGAGAGCTGCTCCCCGCTGCCCAGCGCTGTTTTGCTTACTCAGCCACTTGCTAAATTTAATAAATTTTATGAATCACTTAAATTCTAAATTGGCTCCTGGGTTTTATTCCCACTTTCTTTCGGGACTTGCCTCCAGGTGGGCATCAATACTGCTTTGAGGATTTTGGAGAGCTCTCAGTGCTGGCAGCTGAGCACTGCTGGCAGGTGAAAGATCTTCCCTGGCCACCGCCTGGTTTACTTCAGTTCTTAGTGCTGGAGGTGCTACTCCTCGGACTCTCTCCCGTGCCTTCGGTGTCGCCTTTGGTAAGGGAGCACTTGAGCTCGTGTGTCTTCATTGCCTGATCACTAGTTGGCATTTCTCAATGCTGTCATAAAGGCAACTCAGATCGACTTTCCTAAATATATTAAAACACCTGCAAAAACTAACACGGTCAGCTTTCAGCATGCCAATTCACATTTTCAAAATGCCGCTTGAACAGAGGCGCATCCTAGGTTCTAAAGTGCCTGTGTTAAACTCCTGAGTGGCAGTCATGGCTTTAAGAGTTTATTCTGATTTTGAAGTAATATTCCATGTTGATTATCTCCTTTTGCTGAGGATGAGCCTTCCAGGGCGAGGCAGAAGTGCAGCAAGTTTGGTGATGGACACATGTCGGGGCAGCAGGATGGGGAAAACCACTTTATTCTTGTTCTTGGCATTTGAATGAAGATTCCTATTAAGGCTGCGGGATTTCTGCAACTTCAATGAATGAAAATATGATTGCCCTGAGCTTTTTATTATTTGTTGGCATATTTATGACGCTGGCTGATTGCTTGTGTTGCAGTTTGCTGTGCCATGGGTTGCTGCAAAGCAGAAAATAGAAACAAGTTGCCAATAAATAGAACTGGAAATATTTTTAGAAACTTCCCGATCAGATAACACACACACCACGTTCTGTCAACACCTTCTGATGAATAATGGAACAATGCTGGCTCTCCTTGTTCTGGGAAGATGGGGCTTATCCAAACACTTCAATCTGTGCCTGCTTCTGCATACTTTATTTTATGTAGTAGTTGCTAATTAATGCTAACAAATTATGAAACTGTCAGTCATGAGAGACTGGAGCTTTAGAACAAGCACTTGACCACTTCTTGTTCAGAAATCATAAAATAACATGTTGCTTGCCGATGAACTGTTCCTTGAAACACTAAGCTGTATTTAAGATGTTTTGTAAATAATTTTTTAACCACAAGAGCTAACCTGTTCTGATTTCCCCCCCCCACACACACTAATTGAGAAATCCTTGCTGTGGCAGGGCTTTTGCAGACCTCTGCGGGGTTTGTTTTGAAAAACCTGTATAAATGTACATACTGCTAGGAACTGGAGCCTGGGGCTGTTTGCTCCTGGAAAAAAGCTCCAGGAGTTGAGGTATCCCAGGGAAAATTTCCATTTGTACTGCTTATGCTGCCGATTAAATCGCAGTTGTGCAGCGTAAAGTCTGTAGCAGTGGTTTTAGTCAACAAGGACTTGTTTGTGAATAATTTCACCTCGTTTGAAAATACTGAAGATCTCCATAGTATGTTGGCAGGACCGATGATGCTAGTTGATCGGCTTTGGGAGGGGAAGATTTATTTATACCAGGCTTGGTAAAATAACTGGTTAAATGTAACTTGTGTGTGAGCTACTGCTTGTAAAAACAGGGTTCTGCTGCTTTGAGAAATGCATTCTAAAAATGTCAGAACAGTGCTTCCTGCTTTGAAATGCTGAATAGATGGTGGAAGGCACCAATACCCAGGTTGAAATATGTTCAGATGGATTTTTAGGGTCGTTCTGTACCAGTGCGGTACTAGCTGTTACCCATTACCATGTTCCGTTTGCTGAAAAGTGGAGCGACCTACTCTCAGAGCCGTGAGAGCTGGGCTGTAACGGGCTGTCAGGCAGCTGATGCACCAGTGACAGCTCTGAAAAATGATCGGGTGTTCTGTCCTGCACAGATCGGGGGGGCAGGTGGTTTCGTGCTTTAGGTGGCTGCTTGAATGGATTAAGTCATGTTGAGCCCCTTGTGGAGTTTGATCTTGCCTGGCTTGCTTGTGGGAGATTTGTTTTCTCTTAGAGAAGCCACGAAGCGTTTGGTTCTGGCCTGCGCTGAGATCCGATGCTGGTGTTGGGGGAACTTGTACACGCAGATTTGCTGGGTAGGGCTTAAATATCCAAGCAGCGAATTTGCAGCGTCTACAAACGTATTGACTTTTCATCGCCAATCCTGTGCAAAAAAACCCAATAACTCAAAAGGCATGCAGTGTGTTAAAAGGAGGAAGGGATCCTACTGCCACGTCTGCAGCCCTGCAATAAAACCAGCGAACGCCAACTTTGTTCTGTCTTTAGTGGCACTGCCCTGCGGGGCCTTGGGATTTATCACTGGTCTTGGTGGGGCGGCCAAGTAACCAGTTTGTCCCTGGTTGCCTCACTGCCCAATTCTGAATTCATTTTCTTGGCAGGGGGAGACCTCATGGAGGTAGAAGAACCGTAAGGAGCTGGACTGACTCTGCTTGAGCCCAGAGGGTGGTGGTACGGAGTAAAAGGAGTCTTGCCTGGGGAGCTTACACGGTGCTTGCAAAGAAACTCATTTCTGTTTTCAGACCAGAGAGGAACAAAGCGGGAAATTAAATTCTTGGTTAATCCTGGCTGAGGACAGGTCTTAAGGATAGCTTTTCATGCTATTAAATAATGCAGGAGAAAGGAATGTAATATATTAAAATGCAGGTAGATTAAGAGGTCAATGTATCTGATGCCAGCGAACAACCTCTTTACTAAAGCATAATCTTTTTAAGAGCATGAATTTCTGGCACAGACTCTGCTCTACAGTACCTCCGGCGTTTTGCAGAACTGTTCAGAGAGTCTGCAGTGAACTTGTCGTGAATCTACAGCAAGATATTAAGTACTTCCCCACTTACTTTCCATGTAGACATGCTGCGTGCAAATAGGGCTGCAGCTCATTGCCCCAGATCCTTGCAGAGAGGTGGTAGGAGGCCGTTTGTACGGGTTTCTTTTCAATACAGAGGAGCACACAGGGTTTGAAAGAGCTGACTTCAAATATATGAAATATTAAGCATCTCACAGTCCTGGCTGTGATAAGCGATTGCCTACGATAAGGCAGCTGTAATCTGCACACTGGAGGAATTGTTCTGAGAGTGCAGAGGCGCACGGTCCAAGTGTTGTAACGCAGCCCGAAGGAGCCCCCCAACGCTTGACGTGTTTGAAAACACTGGGTCATCATAAAAGTGAGCTAGACACGATATCAGTGCCCATAGTTGGGTTTGTGAGGCTGAAATACGTGATGTAAACGGCGGGAGATAGTGGGCAAGACTCGTCGCTTGTTTTGGAAGCAAGACCGTTGTTAGATGATGGCGTGAGGCTTGATGTGCTGTCACTCAAGGCCTGTAGATGCTGTGAGGGTTTGGTCTTCCACTTCAACACAAAAATTAGTATGTGAAATACTGTGTATCTTTTTTTAATTATTATTTTTAAATTATATTTAATTTCAATTAAAGCACTGCTGAGAACTTGCGTTGGTAACATGTGGGCTAGAATGATACAAAAATCAGGATGAAGCTGAGCATCTGCTTGGAAAGACGCGTGCTGAAGGAGGGCAGAGTTTGAAGTGCTGGTGTCGGGTTTGATTTCCTTAGACTTCCTGACAAACCCAAATCCGATAACGTACTGAAATATTTGAGGGATCTTGGGCCTGATTTGCCCCAAGAAGCGTGGCTTTGCACTGAGATTACGCCACAGACGGATCTGAGATGGCCCTTTTTATAGAAGTCCCCGTGTGACAGTTCTTCAAAGCAAGTCTCTGCAAGAGAAGCAGGGCTGGTGTACCCTGTCAGGAATAAGGAAAAGTGGCTTAAATTTTTCTTCTCTTTGAGCCTCTAAAAATATGTTCTCAAAGCTGTCAGCTCTGCGGGAAGCCTGGTCTGTAAAATTGGCTGAATCCTGGCAAGTATTAGAGTTGGAGCCATAGATCTGACGATCCGGAGGCAGAGCTGGGTGCCTGGGCAGGGCGGGAGTGGAAAATAACTTGCTGTAAAGTTCTCCTGCTCTAGCTTAGAACAAAAGGGAGCACCAACTCAAAGCTTAACTGCTGGCTAAAATGTTTAAAAAGCATTAATTGGTTTTGTAACCTCTCTTTATAATGGTGGGAGAGAGCACCGAGGCACAAAAGTGAAGGATTTTTTCCAACTTTCTAATGTTTTCATTTCTTTTAGGTGCTAGTTTGTCAAGCCCTTAGACTCTCGAATGCACGGTGCAGTGGGTGCTTCAAAAAGGTGCCAAGAAATGGCTCTACTACCTTCCTCCTCCTCCTCTAAATCAATACTGTGGCAAAACACCTTCTGACTTTGGTTTTCCCTTTGCTGTTTGCTTTTTCTTGGTTGTTGGTGGTATTTGGGTTTTTATTGGTGGTGGTGATCGTGGTAGTTTGTTATTAGACTATTGTAGAACAACCACGTTTTCCTTGGCGGCCCCATAAAACTTTTATCCTGGTATTCTCAAACGAGGGCAAAAGCCATCCCAAGCCCTGATGGCTAGCTCGGTATTTGGTGTGATTTGCCATAAACACCTTTGTTTCCCCAGGGGAGTTGTCAGTTCTGTGCTGAGCAGCATCCCTGCATCGAGCATCTTTCCCCAGCCCCACCAAAGCCTGCTGGTCCCCGCCGAAGCCCTGCTGTGTCATACGAAGCACTTCACGACGTGAAACGTGAAGCTATGGACCTTCAAAGTGATTCTTCTGTTTGTAGAATGCTTGGATTTATGGTTGCTTTCCTACTCTTGCTTTAAATTCATTTTTTCAATTTTTTTTTTTTTTAATTTGAGCAAAGATGGAGGAAACCCAAGTGGCTCAGCTTATTTTGCAGCGTTCCTCTTGTACAAAGCACCGGCCTGAGAGCTGTGAGGGGGGCAGTTCAGTCCCTGTGGAACAATTCAGTTGATGTGAAGGTTTGTAGGAGAATTTTTTCATTGACTCGGTGGAAACTAGACGAGGCTCTTCAATTATGCATGAACCGTCTGCGGGCTGCCTTGCCGCGCGTGATTTTTCACCTAGCGAGGACAGAGGGAATGTTTTTTCAGGCTGTCGCTGCAGCCTGGCGCAGACGACTCTCGCTTTTGGTAGACTCGGTGCGCTTTCTTTGGTGCGTTCAAGTTTGAAAGGCGCAAAGCGCGGCGCCCGTCCAAAATTTGCACCAGACGAAGGGCTGGGCAGTCGGTTCCCGCAGCCGGGGCAGGGGTGCTGTCGACAGGATCCAAACGAGGACCTCTGTCGCTGTGGAAGTTGTACTTCAGCTATATGGGTGTCTCTTACCGACGGGTAAAGGCAGCCATACTCCTGCTGTAATACCCAAGTAAGGAAAATGGTTGAGGTTTAAGGAGGACGTTGCTGTTACGTGACAAAAATTGAGCGTCCCAGGTGGGTATGAGCAGGGCTGCCCTCCCGCCATGCTGAGACCGGAGCTCTGCTGCCCCGGGTTTGACGGGATGGCTGGGACCTTGCTCACGCTGCCCCATCTCAGCAAACCCACGCTGGTGGACCTTCTCCTCCTTGCTCAGCCTTGCTGGCTGCTGAGCGTGCCCAGTCTCTCTTAGAACAGGTTTTGAATTTCCTCGAGGTTTGGCCGTTGAGGGAGCTGTGGGAGGTTGTGGGATTTGGCTGCTGAGGGACAGCTGGGAGCTGTGCTGCCATCGGACTGGGATATCGAGTGAAAAGCAGCTGGTCAGTTATATGTTTTGAGAGATTGATGTTTGAGTCACGTCTCAGTAAATGGTTGCTAAAGACATCACGCTAGGAACGTAGGCAATGGTTTTATTACCTAGTTCTAAAGAAAGTGACAAAATTCTTTGGGTTCTTTGTAGTTTACCAAACTGGCCAAACACAAATGACCAGAAGTTGTTACAACATAGACAATTTTTGTTCTATTCCAGATACGGGATGAAAATTGGCATTTAAAATCTTTGTGAAGGTTTTCAGAAATGAGTAGGTGACAGTACTAAACTGAAGTCTCTTAAGTTATGTGTTCCTAATATTGCATAGTAGCATGCTTAGGCTTTACTCGGTACTAGCCTTATGTTGGATTTGTGCACGTGTTTTACCTATGGGTTTTAACGATCAAGTGTATGACTGCTTCGCAGTTAAGTCCTTATGACTTTAAGAGGACTCCATATCCCAATCCAATGTTGTCACAGCTGGTCGAGGGGTTTGGCAGCTGTTCTCTGGAAGAAAGCCATTGAGGTGGTGGCTGCTGCTCTGCAGCTCCAGGGTTGTGGCAGCATGTCCTTGGAGTCTCTGAGAAGCAGCCCAGGGGAGAGAGAGGAGTTTTCCAACCCTATACTGAGATCTAAGAGTAAAAGTAACCATTAAACGCTTTGGCTCAAGCGGGCACTGTGCTAAACCCAACTAACTAGCAGGACTAACCTGATCTGGTTTAAGATGTCCCTGCTCACTGCAGGGGGTTGGTCTGAGATGACCTTTAAAGGTGCCTTCCAGCCCAACACCTCTCTGATTCTGACGCTGATGCAGGTGCCAGGAGCTGACTAGCAGTGTTGCATCCGTGAGTAGGGATGCTGCAGTGGAAAAACTAGTAAAATATGTCTGGTTTTTGGTTGGTTTTTGGGTGTTTTGTGATTTGGGTTTTTTGGTTTGTTTTTTTTTAGTTGTTTTTTTTTTTCAAATTGGCAGGATGATTTAAAAATGTGTCAGCTCTGTGAAGCTGCGGAATCTGTAAAGAAACAGAAGTTGATTGCAGCAACTGTTGGGTTTGTACCCCTGCTGCTTGTAGCACGGTTCCCCGCTCGGCTCAGAATGATGATTATAAAGCACAGCTCTTGAAATTACACCATTTTGTTCTGTTAGTCATCGGGTTTTGTGCAGAATACCATTCAAATATTTGCTCTCTTCAGCTGATACTTTCATCTGAAAAGTTCAATTGGCTAGAAAACAACCTAAGTACATATTTAAGGAAAACAGTCCGTATTTACGCGTTAACATTTACGCTACTGCAGCACCGTTTCTTACATTTAGATGTGTTAGGAGCAAAATATGTCTGTATATTTAAAGCAGGAAGAAAACAATTCCACTGAAAACTAACACGGTGTTGAATGGTGGTACTGGTGCCATTTTATTTTTTTTTCTTAAATGAACCACTGTACCATGAGAACTTTTCACGTACAATTTTTGGGGTAGACCCTTGAAAAGCTATTTCCAACGTACTGGCAGGGCTTTGGGCTGTTCTTGTTAGCGGGGGGCCAAGGGGTGATGGGGTGTGGGGTGATCTGTGTGTGGAACAGCGTGGACCTTACCGCGTTCTTCTGGCCCTTATAATGAGGCTTAACCTTTTATTCTAATTCAGATTATAATAGTTTAGCATTGAGACTGTTTTGATTTCCAACTAGCTCTTTGGAGAATGGGTTATGCAGCAAGACATGTCTCTTTGTGAGATGCAGCTTTAATATGCTTCAGAGCTCCAGGAAGAGAGAGATTTTGCAACCAAATAATTTTCCTGTATTTCCAGCCATGGGGAGGGGGCAGAATTCACTTGTGCAGAATAGGACGGAGCCTGGTGTTGCCCTTAAAGTTGTCACGAGATAAAGAGCAACCCTGGAAGCTGCTGTTGTATAGCTAAGAACATAGAAAATGTTACTTGAAATAAGTGTTTGTAAAAGTGAGTTAAGTTTTTATTTGGGTGGGTTTTTTTGTGGGGACAGGGTAAAGCCACACTGAGGAAGACACGACTTCTGTTGGTTCTTCTGGGCAAAATTAGGTTTTATTTCTGGGTGGCTGAATGTTAATACACAGAAATCACGTTCCTATAACTGCATGAAATGAGTAACACTTGGGACTGAATGTAGAAATTATGAGAAAAAAATGTATTTTTGTTTCCTACATTAAATATAATTATTCGTAGTTTTTGAACACGCCACCTTCACAGGAGGTGAGATGCGAAATTCACTATTGATCTTTTGCGGTTGTTCTCTAACTGCCTAAATAGTTCTTCAATTAAATATATAAATTCTCTTTAATTCTCTTGAATTGTTCTGTGCTGCTACCGTCAGCTGTTAAGCAGCTCCTAAATTTCTCATTATGGTGAATTAAATGCTCTTGATATTGAGAAGCTAAGCGTCATAAATCTTCCAACTTAGCAGAATAGGTGCTGCAGTGCTCAAGGGTTGAGCTTCTGAAGAGTTTCGAGGCGCTTTGGGAGTGCATCCTTTTAAACGATTACGAGGGTTTGGAGCGATGCAGTCCCTTTGTATTATCACCTTCCTTTAGTCCTCTCTGCACTATTGCCCAAATTTAATACGCTGAATTACTAGCTTTGAAGCTGAAAACCTCTGCAGACAAAGAAACCTGGCAGTCTAAACTCTTGACTGCTTCTTAGATCATGCTGTACAGAAAACCTTAGTATTGGGTAGGGTGATTTTAGGATGGAAAAAAAACCATTCAGATACCAAATTCCTGCAAGCTAGGAGAAGCGTTTTTTGACTCGGTTGTTGGCTGATTGCAAATCCATTTCTGTATGGATTTTTCTGCAGGGTACCCGTAGGCATGTCTAGCTCTCGTCCAGCAATGCGTAGGCTGATCTATCCACTTCTTAAAATAGGGATTAGCTTTGGAGTGAACTGAAATGTTGCTGGGGGGGCTTCCTCGCTCCCCTACCCCTCCCCAAAGGCAAAACAGAGAAAAAAATAAATTAATATTTAAAAGTTTCTTGCTTTTATGGCATACAGATTAAAAAATAATACTATATGCATTGAAAAAAAAATCAGTGACATTTTCCCAAGCATGTTTTTTGTTCCGTGTTCACGCGTGCTTGAAATATAAGCGAAGGGAAAGTTCAGGTTCTGCTCGTGGGAAATGTTCTAGGTGTTGGTGGGGGAAAGCCGTGTGTTTCTCATGTCCCTGTCATCTCTTCCTGTTTCTTCTCGCAGCCGCCTGACCACCGTCAGCCTGTTTCCGTAGGTTGTCTATCGCTGCATTAAAAAACCATTCCTCCCTCTCAAGTCAGCATTCTGCTGTGCTGCGAGGTTTAAAGCTCCCGGTGGAGAAACAGTCCTGTAACAAACCAGAATGTTTTTCTCGGTCGAAGGCAATTGTTTCGTTCAGTCCCTGTAGCTCGGAGGGACTACATTAAATTAGATGTTAATTTCTCACTTTGCCACTATTTTAGGTAGGGATGGATTCTGTGGGCTCCCGTGCACATTGTCACGTGTATCTGAGTAAGTATGTGTCAGGCATGGATGACGTTGGATTTGATGGTTCTGCTGCTTTCACTGAGACAGTTTGTGAGCCCTAGGAACACAATATAGGATCACAGAGTGATTCAGGTTGGGAAAGACCTTTGGGATCAAGTCCAACCACTAACCCTGCCCTACAAAGCTCACCCCTAAACCATCTCCCCCAACCCCACATCTCAATGACCTTTAACCCCCTTCAGGGATGGGGACCCCCCCCCCTCCCTGGGCAGCCTGTTCCAATGCCCGACTGCTCTTGCTGGGAAAAATTTTTTCCTACTGTCCAGTCTAACCCTCCCCTGTTGCAGTTTGAAGCCACATGGCCAACCATGGGTGGTTTTATTACAGCAGTTTTATACTCATTTGCCTTAACTTGATGTTGCCGCTGAGTGAGATTTGTGCAGATGTTTTGCTGCTTTTGGAATCCAGAGGGTTTACCTGGATATGTTTTGGCCCTGTCTAAGTAGTATTAATAGCTAACATTAGTCATGGTCCAGCTAAAGCCTGAGCCGAGACCTTCTCTCAGCTTGCCTGTGTGCTGAGCGGCAGCGGAGTCAGTTGTGCATCCTAGTGTGCTCTGAAAGGAAAATGCAGGTGATGCTGTGAAATAGGTGATGAGCCTTGGCTCCTTGCATCGACTTAAACTGATTTTGTAAACGATGATAAGGGCTTATGCTCAAGGACAAGTGAGCCCTGCTCATGTCGACACTGTTTATGAAAGGCTTCTGTGAAAAACCTTTGGATCAAGTTTCCGGAACAAAAAAATTGCACCTCTGGTGTATAAACGAACCACTCGTGGGCCGCAGAATGAACAGCAGCAATCTTTTCTCAGGTTACTGCTTACCCTCTGCTTGCCTGCCTCTGCCGCGCCGGGGGGAGAGCCAGCCTGGTGGTCTGCACCCCGGCAGGGAGCCCGGCAGCGCAGGGCTGTGGTGAAAGGTGTGGGCTTGCTGAAGGGAGTTCTCTCAGCAGCATCCTGTTGAACCAGGTATCACCTGGGGTAGGGTGGATGTGCCACGGGGCTGGCAGAGCTGCTCTGTGCTGGTGCTTTTAGGGCTTTTGCAGCTGTTTTCTTTCCCTTTGTCAATGGGGTGAGTGGAGCTCGAGCAGCTGGACGAGTGGAGCTCGAAGGAGACGCTTCTCCTTTCTGCTCGCTGTTTTTCTGCATGGGGAAGATGCACTTCTTCTGCATTTAGAATGGATTAAAACCAAAAAAATATCGCCCCCTTTTCTCAGATTGCTTTTTTTTGTGTGTGTCTGTGTCTCATTAGCACTTTCTGCTTGTAAATAACCGATCAGCTCCTGGAAAGGCATTGAAGTTCTAATTGCCTTTGCTTGGTTGCCAGAGAACGCTCTGAACATCTTGAAAGCCTGTGTTCTTCCAGGGCCTGTTAAAAGGCCTTTTTCTGTGAGACCTCTTCGGTGCCAACGCTCTCGAAGAAAAGCTGCAAGCCTTTAAGGGAGTTGGCATCCTTGCAGCTAGGATTTCTGCTCTCAGTTCTTTGCGGGAATCACAGAACACTTTGGGTTGGAAGGGACCTTAAAGACCAGCCAGCTCCAAGCCCTGCCAGAGGAGGTTGCTCCAAACCCCGTCCCACCCGGCCTTGGAGACCTCCAGGGATCAGACTTCCACAGCTTCTCTGGGTGACCTTTTCATCCCTCACAGCGAAGAATTTCTTCCGAACATCTAATCTACATCTCTTCCGCTGGTGACGGACGGACAACTGGTTTGTCTTCCTGTGTTTGGCGGGGCGGGCTGTTCCAAGCCACCCTCGAGCAGCATCACCTGGGTTTGCCCGGGGCGCAGCCTTGCCCACCTTCCTCTTTGTTCAACCCTTTGGGATTTTTTTCCAAACCCCACTGTCAAACCAGTTGATCTGGGAATTTCTGGAGTCCTGTCAGCCACACCTGCCAAGTTCTCTAGTTGAGAACATTCCAAATGCTGTGCTTACAGCTGGTTTCATCCCGTTATTATGACGTTTTATTTATTTTCTCAACGAGTTTTTTTTTTTTCCTCAGAGCACAGCCTTCTGTGGCAATATCTTCAAATGTTCATCGAATGTCGATCTTTGCTTAAGCAGTTTCCGAATTAGATTTTTAATGCTTAAATATTGCAAATTATTTTGGTGAGGTTAAAAGTGGGTATTTTCTGTAAAGCTGTCTTCAAAGGATTGTACAAAAATGTTAGAAACTACTTGAATAGATAAGAAATACTAGCTGGAGTCCTTGGAGGAGGTTTTTCTTCCCACTTTCCACCACAGATGGAGACAAAAGATGTGAAGGGCAGGAAGAGAAGGAATGAAGAGAACTTGGGATACAGTTTGGTTTCAGTTGAATACATTGCTGAAAACTCCATCCTGGATCGTTAGAGCAAGGAGTTTCTCTGTTATTACACTGCTGCCAGATATAATTTCTTCTTACAAAGTACTATGTTACATAAAAGATTTTTTATTATTATTTTTATTTTTCTCTAAGATGTTTCTTCTGATCTGTGTGTTCTTGTCAGGTGGGCATTATGCACCATTTCCATTATTCCTCCAGGAAGCTGTTAGAAGCTTAATGTGAATCATAAATACACGTGGTTATTCCTCAAGAGATATTCTGGAGACAGGGAAGGGAAATGCTAAATTGAGGCAGTCATTTGTAAATTTACCAAGTGGTTGTAAAGCTAATTCATCTTAAATAATCAAACTCTAAGGATCTGGTAAATTGTTTTACTTCTTTTTTTTTTTTAATATATATCTCAAAGTGAACTTTTGAAGCTGGATTTATGATTTGGCTTGAAATTTAACTGTGCTTTTTCAGTATGACTCTAATATCTTGAGAGAGCTTACATTGCAACGTTTCTTTTTTTCTTTTTTGTGATGCGAAACATTTCAACATTTGCTTTGGCACTGATCTATGCGTGATGAGTTAAACCTTTTGACTCTTTTGGTGGCCCTGTGCCACCTCAGGAACAGGTTTGTGTTACTGTCTTACGGAGTGCAACATGCCAACAAAATTTGAAATAATGTTGTTTAATTACCCTGCTCTGCTCACCGTGTGGAGTTCCGAGTGAGTTGAGTTTGTATGTCTGGGAAGAGCTGGGGAAGCAAGGATGCTTGTTGTCAGATGGAAAAAGGACTGGGGAGAAGGGGCATGACAGCCACTTTAACCTGTATTTGCTGTTTTTGAAGGAGAAATTCATGGTGTCTTATGAATAAAAGATGAGTTGGTTTGATGTAGTGCCTGGAATTCACTTACCTGAGTAGGTTCCAGTCCTTACAGGCTGAATTAGTACTGGGGCAGAGATTCTTGCCACAAGAAGTTTTAAAGCCGTAGTTGAAAAACGCAGGGTGAGCACAAACTGCAAAACTTGGATCCCGTCTTCAGAAACGCCGAAGCCCCCACGTCAGCTCGACATGTCCTTCGCTGAGTGAGCACCTGCCAGCCCTCTGGACTTTTAGTACTGGTGGGCAATGATGTGGCTGGAAAGACCATGAGGTGAAAGATTGAGCTTTCTGATCGACTTGTCCTTGCCAAATGGAGAAAGGAGATGCTCGCTCCCTTTCTGCTGTTGGATGTGGTTGGTTGGTAGGAGCTTGGTGTGGCTTTCTGCTTCACAACTCTTTCCATGGCCGCTGCTTTAAAAGGAGTCAGCCCTTTTCAATGGCTCACTGATTGCTGCCTATCGATATTTTCTATTATTATTATTATTTCTTCCTATTTAGCTTAAGGAAGAAAAAAAAGGCAATTGAAGAGGCACCAAGTCCTTGTGCAATTCTTGGCCATGGAAGCCTTTCCACTGCGCTTCATGCGAAGAGTCGGTTAAAATCACCCAGGTGCAAAGCTTCCAGGCCACAGGAGTCCTAAAATGCTGGGCAGATGTTGCAGAAGGATGTTATTTTGTGATATTTGTATCAGGAGGCCCGTGCAATGTCAAGGTTTTTTGCATTCGCGTCTATGCAGATAGGCTTTGAATCATCCTTCTCTGCAGCTTTTGCACAAAGAATTTCATACTTGATTTTTATTTTTTTTCAGAACAGCACATACCGGTCGGGAAGTGTTGCTCAGAGGGTTTACTTGGGTAAAAGCTGTGGCTTTTACCCAAGCTACTCTTGAATTAAGTCTTCATTGACCTGAATAAAATCTCTACCCAGAAAATACCGTTGGTCTCTTCTCAAACAACAAAAGTCAAGAATGGGTTTGCAGCAAATAGCATTTATGCTGTGAGTTTCAGTGGGGCTGTGAAATAGCCATTTCCTTGTGAGAAAAGGGGCCAACTTTCAATTGCTTTGCTGAATTCTTGGACTGCCGAAGAAAGGAGCACACTCTAATGCAGAAGAGGAGAGAAGAGAGAGATGTTCTGAGTACTCATCTTGGACTTTTTAATCGTTTTTATTATGTTAATTATCTGCCACCGTTTCTGTGTGGGCACATAGTGCAGTTGCACTGAAATGATAATTTTGTTTGTTCATGAAAGAAATGCAAATTCTGGCATCTGTCATGAGTTGAACCCCTGTAGGAGATGTTTGCTGAGGAGAATACCACCTATAGCTTTTCTGACTTAAGACATTTTAAAGCTATTTTCTCCGTCTGGGAACTTTGTGAGCTTGTTTAACATATAGAGTGCATTTACCGCTTTTTATCGGTGGTTCCTCTCCTAATTTTAAAACCCCAACCTTCCTCCCTTTGGTAAGCATACCCATGTTGGGTTGTGAAGCAGGTACCCGAGAGGTGGTTCACACTTTGATCTGTTTGCCAACTTGTAAACCAGAGTAATACCTCCCTGCTAGACACCTAGCCACCTCGCACCAAAAACTAATTCACTAATGCTTTTGAAGTGCTTGGCAAAGTTGCATTAAGTATTAGATGTTACTTGTCTAACCAAAAAGCTGACAAATGGGTGCTTTCTGTAGGGAGAAATGCTAAAGACTTTCTTGGCCATCCCCTACAGACTGTTAAAAAGAAACCTTATAGAATGTTTATCCCTCCGTACGGCATTCTAAGATGCTTCGAAAAATCCAGAATGCCCCCCCAAATCCTTTAACGTGCCTTTATAAAATTTACGGAATAGACTTTATTTCGGTTTTGAAGACTCATATTTTTAGTTTTCTAAAACTTAAATGCGAAGGCGCAAGTAGGGAAA
>NW_009710884.1:0-10959 GCF_000703405.1 Apaloderma vittatum | reverse complement strand
CATCACCAGGGTTGGTGTCAAGAAATCAATCTTTTTTTAAGTGTTACTAAGTGAATTTTTTGGTCTTGGGGAAGGTACTGCTGCTGTGCCCGGTGGTGCTGGCTGGCTTTCCTCATCTGCGGGGCAATCCTGTTGCACTGCTCTGCTCCCTCCCTGCCTGCTGGGAGAGCAGAGCCCCGAAGGGAGGCCCGGCCGCGCGCTGCACAAGCCTCATGTTTCTCAGCTTTTTGAAAAAGCTGCTGGAGGTTTCCGTGCCCGGGGTGTGCTCCTCAACATGAAATACGTTGCGGTGGTGGCAGAGGCTTCTGTTCATTGATTTCCAGCTTTAGTAATGGAAGAGACAAGATCAATAAAAGTCGTTTGACTCTAAGCACGGACTCAGGGGGATGCTTCGTGGATTAAATGCGCATGGGAAGAAGAGCTCAGCAAAGTGGATGCCAAAAGGATGTGAGAAGTAGTGCAGCGGGACTGGGGACCCGGCGGTGCCTCTTGCGTCGCTGTTGAGCTCTGTTCTGTGTCTGCTCCCAGCTCAGCGGCACAGGGAGCCTGCGCTGGTTAGTAGTCTAAGTCAGTAGTAGCCTGTTAGTAGCTATCGTGCCTTTCTGATATGATGAGTCCTTGTATAATCACAGGATCCCAGAACAGTTTGGGTTGGAAGGGGCCTCAGAGACCATCCAGTTCCAACCCCCTGCCATGGGCAGGGACCCCTCCCACCAGAGCAGGTTGCCCAAAGCCCCGTCCCACCCGACCTTGGGCACTTCCAGGTGTAATTGTGATGTCAAACTGCAGTGGAAGTTTTAAAGACACTCGCTCGAGTTTTTTGCTGATGCTAATTCTTCGCCAGACATCGTGTATATGATGTGTTCCTTGGTTAGCAGGATAGAATTGCACCTAGATGCTGATAGCTAAGGGACAGTCCCAAACCATTTCTACCTTTGTTTTGTCATGGTGTCACTGTCGTCCTGTCTGCATCAGTATCTGCTTCCAATCAGACAAACTAATGGTTTCTCTGAAGTCAGTTTTAAAACAAAGTAAATTAAAAATAAAAATAAAAAAATGGTCTGTAGTGACCTTGGGAGGATTCCCATTTACCGTTTTGCTTTTGATAGGTAGCATCGAAGCCAGGTATTACATTTTGTCTGTACCCCTAAAACACCTCCTTGCTTGTGCAGAGCTTACTATAGCTAAAAAAAAATAGATCTTTGGGGTGAGCTGGGTAATCCATTCATGACAGAACAGACTACAGAACGACTGAGGGATATAGAAAGGTGTAAAATTGGACTTGATGGTCCCTTTGGAGCTCACCTTCCCAGTGATTGCTTTAACTTTGCCACTGCGCTGACGGCCACGTGTTATTCTGCCGTTAGTCATACCCTCCAGCCTCTGCTCTCTCCTGCTTTTTGGATTTTTTTTAAGTGTTGCTCTGTTTCTTTGCTGCAGGGTGTGTCTGCACCCATTTTTTGCCTCTTTTGCTGAGCAGTTTTAGCTTTTGAAGGTCTGAAAATGGGTCAGCTCACAGTTGTAATAAGTATCTTAACGCCTCTGGCATTCCTTACGGTACGGTCACAGTATTTACTTGGCAGCAAGGCTGGCAAAAATACTAATATTTTCTTCAAAATCGGGTGGGTGAAGAGTTCTTGCAAACACATTTCTATACGGTCCTGCTCCGCTGGAGCCTCTGCCACCCAAGCTGCCCCCCCAGCGGTTTTCCGTAGTGGGATGGGTTGATCGTGGTGGGACAAGATGTTCCTTGTCCCCGTACCCTGCTGCGTAAGCCAAGCTTTAGGGAAGGTTCTGCTAAGACCCAGATTCTCTAGACTGAAGCTGACGGAGGATTTACAGCCAAAGAACAGTGAATATGTTACTATGTAGGTTAAAATGTGTTAAAATATTGCAGTTTGATCTAAGAAGGAGCATAAGTTGAGATGCTTACCTGGAGTTGGCCTTTTGAAGTTGTGGCATCTTATTCTTCCCCTTTTAATTTGCAAAAGTAAGATGGGGAAGGAGGAGAATTTGAGCATTTCTGGATGAGTTCCGACACACAGTGCTTCAGATAAAACTGTTGTCCCTGTTCAGAAAGGTTGATCCCTTTTGATAGAGTCAAAAACCCACCCCTGACATTTTATTCCATTATCCACGTCTCTGTTAACCCTGGTCACCTGCGTCTCTCTGACAGCCAGAAATGCTGTTAGTTCTCAGAAACAGCTTGCGAGGGAGGGAGTTCTCTTCAGTTTACAAGAAGCTGCAAACGGGTTCAAAGAAAATGCCGTGCGTGGTGTTCCGAGAGGAAAGGTTTCATCCGCTAAACAGCAAAATCAGGGAGAGGATGCTTCGGTGGAGGCAGTTTGGAAACGAAGCTGCAGTTTCCACTTCCCTGCGACCTGCCTGTGTCACTTCCATGAAGTGGAAAGCTTCTAATATCTCAACATACAGAGATTGAAATGCATGTTAATTAAAGCGTTTATTAAATTGCAGGTGTTTCAATTTTGATTTTACACTTGAAATGGCAACAACAGAATTTTCTTTGAAACCCTAAAGGTGGCGTTTTCCCCGTGCGTGTGTGAATTTGCCCCAGTTTCTGCCTGTATCAAGAAGAGAATCACAGTTTTCTCGGTAGAATTCAACAGGTTTACCCGTTTGAGTCCTACAAATTGTACATTAAAGCACAAATAGTTGAGAAAAAAAAAATGAGGGTGGCTTTGAGGAGACTGAGAAAGTGAAGTACGTAGGCAGCGACCTGATGTTGAAAGGAAGCAACACAAATCTGAGCTTTAAAGTGGAGGTGACCAGAGTAAAGAATATATGTATTGAATCTCTTTTTAAAAACATATTTAAAAACCCCTCTTCATAAGCTCTAAAAGGCAGGAAAGCCTTTTAGGAGTATTTCTGTAGCAGTCCTAGTGTTTGAGTAGCAATGCTGGAAGTTAAATATCTTCCTTAAGCCATTATATATTCAATAAATTGCTTTGGCATTAGAGGATATATTCTTATAAATATACCTATTTTTCATATTTGCTTGAGTTGTGTTGTGATAGTGAAGTAAATATTGAAGCTTTGTGCATCATTCCTTTTTTAAATAGGTGTAATAATTTTAAAGGAGCAGGGTAGTGAAAAATAGATCATGGAAATATTTTGTTGCATTTAGATAAACATTCCAGCATGTTTTCTGTGACAGTATTAAAAAAAAAAAAAAGTGAAATAAACTATCCTCTAAAAAATATGTGGATGTTTACACCTTTACTTTTGAAATGTTCTCAACACGGTGTGGCCGGCTTGTATGAAACAAATACATGAAATGCGAAATAATCTGTTCTGGGCAGAGTAAAAAAAACAACTTCAGGAACATCTACCCTAAATCCTGCTGGTTTGGAATAGTTGTGAAAATATTCCTTGAAAACTGTCTTCCCTGCTGTAGATTTTGTGCATGGGGCCAGCAAATATTTTTTGTAGCAGTGGCTGTAAAAGCAAAACCAAATGGCCCCAACAGAAGATTTATTGGCAATTTAGCTTAATAGAGCTAAAAAAAAGGTAAAGGGGAACAAACTGGTTAAAAAATAAATCGCTTGTTCCAGTATGGAGGGTGGAAGTAGAGAAATATCATTGTGTTTCAATATAACATAGGTATTAAGATTTTTTCATTGCTTTTTTTTCCCCTGTAGCTCTTTTCTAACTATTCTAGTCTACAGGAGAGTCAACTTCTAGTTTTAACGATGAATAAAAACTTCAGTAGAAACAATTTATATTTTACCCTAAATACCTGAAACTGCACAAAAAAAGTCTGTAAGGTTGTTTGTGGGTTGGTTTGCTTTTTTTTAATTTTAGTTTCTATCATCTTACATGAGCATTTCTTGGTCTGAATTGATACATAAGGCGATGAAAGACTGGGCTGGGAGGGGATTGCTCCCTCGGTTGGTGACCGCTGGCTGCCCAGTTCCTCCAATTCATGTCATCTTCTCAGCTGATAAACTAGACTAAAATATTTCCACGCCAAATATCGACGTGAAAATCCCGTCCCAGTTACCAGCAGCGTTTGTCCCTCGTCTTCGTTGTCGCATACTGGTGTTTTGTGGCCAAGAAACAAAACGGAGCAAGTTTTGCATGTTCGTCGTTACGGATAGTCGGGCGTGAGCTGGTGAGTTTCCAAGTTGTGCCGGGCACTGCGTCTGTGAAAAAAAAAAAGGTTTTTGTTGTGACAGAAACATTGCATTTTCATTTACTGTTATAGAGACATGAGACTGAACACATGAAATAAGTAAGCTTTTCGCTAATTATACTAGCTCTTGGAATGCTCACTGCTTTGGAATCTCGTGCTAAGCTACAGAATATGCATCACAGAGAGAGAACCCTCAGTGGGATTAATCAAAATTCTGTTTACAGTGTAGCGGCTCTTAGATGGGAAGCGTTTCTAAGTGGGGCAAGTATCATGCGCTAAGGCTGTCTTAAGCGTTTAGTGCAATTAGCTTTTACTGTGCTCTGTAGTATTGTTCGGGCTCCTTGTGCTTCTAGGATGCCAAGTGCCGTCCTTGAGAAATCCAGCTGTGCCAGGGGAGTAGCCCCAGACTGGGGTCCCCCCTCTTTGTTATTTGTTGGCTTGTATTTTGAGTTAGTGCAAGTTTTCTCTGCCTGACTGAAGTTTTGGAGGTGCCTGGGAATATGAAACTTAGTGCGGTGCTGAGACCATGTCATGTTACCCTGACACCAGCTCTAACGCTTAATTTCCTCGTTAATAAACCTGACTCAGAGCACTGCCTGCCATGAAAGCAACAGATAATAGCTGCGATCACAGAAGGATTCACAGAAAGACGTAGTTTTAAATATGCAGATCTGTTACCTGAATTAAATAAAAAGTCATATTTTTGGCAGCTCCTTGAAATACATTTAGTTTGTAAAGTGTCTGAGGAATAGTCAGACAACAGCCTTGAGACTAATAAAAACATCTTTCTCTAATTGCTTATGTCTCAAATACGAAGAAAGGGTGGGGTTTTCTTTTTGAATCAAAGTTTTGCCTTGGTATAAAAGCTGCATGAGGGTGAAGTGAAAGATTTTCAGCGAATGTGGTTTTGGTGCAGAATTGCCATTTCTAGTAGCTGATCCCGTGGAAGAACTTCAGCATGTGCTAATGACAAACAGATCGTGTTCTTTCTGCGCAGAAAGCCATTTCCATACCAAATGGCATCACTGTGCTCTATTTTCTGCTGGTCCAGGCGTGATACTGCTGTTAGAATTGCCATCCCATAGGCTTTACTTCACCGTAAAGCAGATATACATTTATTTTTTTTTCAGATGCCAGGGATATTGAGGTTACTGATGACTCGAGTAGGTACAGAAATGGTTTTAAAATGCCTAATTCTGGAACATAGCCCAGTTCTGGATTACAAAGCAACATGGATTTATTGGTGGTCAGAAAGAGGTGGAACTAAAATTAGAATTAATTAACATGGATGCTGTTCAATACTGAGCTTTGGTGTCAGAGCGCAGGAGAAGTTACGGGAAAGAAGTGCTGCTGCAGAGAGCTGGGTGCTGCACACACCTCTGCAGGCTCGGAAACACGGTCCAGGTGCCGTCCTACGCTGACTGCCAAGCGAAGAAAGCAGCCTGCCATGCTCCTTTACAAAGCTAATTTCATAAAAGCGAGGAAGGAAATAAGTAAGGCAAAAAACCAGTTGTTCTAGTTATGTGATAGAGCTTTCCTAGGGAAAAAAAAAAGCCATCTCAAGAAGGCTGAATTGTAATCTTTCAAATCCAGGATGTTTCAGCTCATATTCTCTCCTGGCAATGTTTCTCTAATGCAAACTGTTTTCCTGCCATTAGTCTGATTTTCAGTTTCTGGTTAGACTGCTCGGTTTCTGGTTATCCCAATCAGAGAATAATGGGCTCCCACTAGTTGAATGCCAGCACCAGGGTTCAGACCTGTCCTGTCCAAGGTAAATCTCCTCGCTAGTTGTGAGATAAACTCGAGGAGAAGGGGCCTTAAGTATGTTGCATCCTGTATTTCTAACGGGAGAAGCCACACTCAAGGAAGCATCAAACCGGTCTGTGTGTTTGTATTGCCCTCTGGGCAGTAAGATCCTTCCGATGACATAGTGACAGCGTACGCAGGCCAAGTGATGAGGCCGTCGGCGCTTACTTTTGCCGCACGCTTGCTAAAATATGGGTATTAGTATCTGAGAAGTTTGGGTTTTTTTGCCTCAGCTCTATAGCTTGGATCACCCAGTGCTGTCAGAGTGCTCCCCTGATGGGAGGAGGGATGGCAGGTTGCACAAAGAGCAGGCGGCGCAATAACCTGACGTTTCCCGTCTGCGCTGCCAAGAATCACAAGGCAGCGAGCGGGGCTGTGTCTGAGACTGTAACGTGAAATGCTGGAGAGCAAATTTCAGTTTTAGATCTTTCCTCGGTACCCGTGCAGGTTGACAGTCCTTGCTGTAGTTCCTTGTTACTGCTTCAGCCTTTAAAGGCAGAGTAACACTTGGAAGCAGGGAAGTAGGCTGTATCGCTTCTGCATCCTAAGAAAAGCAAACCAAAGATCAAAGCCCCGCGGAGCGATGTTAGCATGTCTGTGACTTTCCAGTCTTGAACAACAGAAATCCAGCAGGTAGAGGGCTGACCTTGTTCTGCATCTGAAGCACTTCTCTGCCTTTTAGGCTTGAGGCGTGGCCCTTTCTGCTGTTTTGATGGACTGCTCTCGCTGTTGCTTGTGCTTCATGAGGATGCCGATGGATTTGTATCTCAGTTTAAGAATTGGGTGCTTCACTTTAAAACATCTTCCTTATCCTTTTAGTCTCTCCTACCAAGTGTTCCTCAGCCTGCCTGCCTCTGAGGCTTGGACCCGCACTGCTGCATGACATCCAGTGATGCTTTCCAGAAGCCACATCAGATCTTTGCCTTACAAAACCAAAGGATCAAAGCAGTTGGGTTTTTTTTGTTGTTTTTTTAACCCCTTCAGTTTTTCAGTATCTAACACAGAATTGTCCTAGTGCAGTCTGACTTTTGTGGCGGTGTTGTCGAAAGCGGGTTTTACAGAGGCTGCAAAGAGGAATAGGTGCATGTCGTTATGAAACAAAACCCAAAGAGCTCTCCTGGGCATTTGGAGACCCCCTGGAGGTTTTGCCACGGATGAGGTGGTGATCAAGCAGCTGTCAAAGGTGAAAAACATCTTTCTATTTAGCTGCGCTGTGTCCCTCCAGGAGAGATGCCCACCTGTGGGGGCGGTGAAAGCTGTTATGTCCACCCTCCGGAGAGATGCCCACCTGTCTGGGGGGTGACATCTGCGCTGCCCCCGCCCCAGGAGGGCTCTCACTGCCATCTCTTGGTGGACGATGCCCTTCTTGGTGCAGCTCGTCCCGTTGGAGCTCAGCGATGGAGCTATCGATGCCGACGTGGTGCCAACAGTGCCAATAACGCCGCCAGTTGCGACCCAGATATGATCGCTGCCTGTTGCAGCAGCTTTAGGTTTCATCGGGCTGGTTTTCGCGTGAGTGGTGCTTGCTGCTGGAGCTGCCTGGCTTCTGCAGGGGGGTTCCCCTTTGTTTCAGCCTTCCAGGGGATTTCTGAAGTTTGTGTTTTCTGTTTCCTAGAAAAGCCTGGTTTAAGGTAAACTGCTACATAGAACTGAATGTTTCCTTTTTTGCTTTCCCCTTCATTCATAGAAGGTTACTTTCCAGAAGTGTTTTTCTTGGTCTTTTTTCCTCTTCCTCTTCTTAAGACTGCTGTAGTCAGTGATTTTATTCTAAAGCTTAGATTACTGCTGAGAGTAGCTCAGTAGCTTGGTGTGATTCATCATATTAGCATATATAAAGGCTCGAAGCCTCTCCTACTGTGTGTAATACGACACATACAAATTTTAGAAATGAGAAGGATCTGGTAAACTATGAGTTTTGCTTTACTGTTATCAATGTAATGATTTAAACATGCAGTTTGGTTTTTGTTGGGTTGGGATTTTGTTGTTTTGTTGGGTTTTTTTCCCATTCCTGTTCAGGTTGTGGGGAATGTGCAGCTGCCAAAGGCAGTGGGGCTCTTTCTAGCTGTAGAGGAGCAACAGAACACACTGGTCACAACCTGCGCTACTGGCAGATGCCTGTAGCTGCTGACCAGGCAGCCTGGTTTTGGTTTGCGCCTTACTGGAGGCAGCATGGGGACCCCATTTGGCACAAGGCTTAATCCAGCAGCGTAGAAGTGACCTGACTTGCCTTTCCCACCTGCTTTGCCTGCCCTAGATTTGGCAAAATGAGGGAAGTGGAGATTCCAAACCAGCTCGACAATCCCTTTCTGGCAGTGGTTGTGTCTTTTGAAGGGAAGTGGGTGTGACCAAACAGCGATGGCAGCTGATCCCCGTCCCCTGTGTCACCTACCACAAGGCAGTCTTTGCCTTCTCTAAGCGCTCCCTTGCGCCACTTCATCGGAGCGAATGTTGAGTTAGGCTGGATTTTGGAGGACACACAGGTCCCGACCACTTCATCCTCCTTGAAGATCAAGGGACACTAGCTGAAAAGGGAGTATCCTGTTGTGGTACTGGGTTTGGTATGGATGGCGAAGGAGGAAAACATGAATTAGAGGAAAAACTTAAAGTAGTGGGGTGGTTTTTTCCTCTCAGATGCTTGAATGTAAAAGCAAATAGAGTTTTCCTAAATCTGAAATGCATTTTGTACATGTAAAATATTTTGGGGGAAAAAAAAATCCCATTTTTCTAACTTGTTAAAAAACCTGGATAAACTCAATCCAGTTTGACCTGTACCACCTCTTTAAAATTCCCTCAAATATTTCCAGATTTCTGAAGGTATCAGTTACTCTCTGAAGCCTTCCGGTGACTCAGGCTCTTGCTTTCTCATTTCTTCATTGTTACTCTTTAGACTAAAATGATGAGCTTCTACTTTTTTATCTGGTATCGTAAACAAGCACCTCGACTTTTTTCCCCTCCTTGTAAATACATGGTTCTGTATTTTTCCTTTCTTTAATAAATAGACAGACACACATACAGTCATTTTATGTCAGGGTTGTTTTCACCATGGATTTCCCCTTTTATCCCCATGTACATTCTGGTCTATTCTGAAGATAGATGAGCATCAAGTATTGCTCATCGCTTTACTCTTTTTCCAGCCCTTTTTCTGTCCTGATTGACATCTATTTCACCGACTCTGCATAAAGTTTAAGCAAAGATTACTTCAGTTCAACTCGTCTTGCATCTGGAGATCAGTGTGACCTTACGATGTGTACGTTTGAGGGCGAATCAGTGAATAAGTAATGTTGGACCACCGTTACCCGTATATTTTTTTTTCCGCTCAAGAAAAAGCGTTTTAAGCCATGTGGTTAATATTTCCAATGAGGAATAGAACTTGCGTTAATAAATAAACAGCTTGTGCAACTTGTGCCTTGTTCTAAGCTGGAAATGGATGGCTACTGGGGAAGAGGGGATGTTGGCTGGTTTTATCATTACTTTTCTAAGACACTTTAGCAGCGGGACGTAGGGTTTGGAAAACACCACCTTGGTCTTGTTGGTATCGACAAGACATAGCTAACAGCGAAGGATTGAACTTCCAGTGGCTTTCCATTGATTATCTCCCATTTTAAGTCTTACTGCTACATGCTTCTCAGTTTATTTTCAGTGTAACTCCAAGATAACCACTAATACAGCTGTTTCACCTGTGCGTGTGAAAAGGGAAGGACTGTTTCTAGGAATTTGGAAGGCTGTTGGAAGATCAATTTGTGGAAATAAAAAAAAAATTGACTGGAGGAAGGTATAGATCCCCTTAATGGAGAGCTGATAATATTGATGGAAAGCAGACAGATGGGTTTGTTAGGGAGGTAGGAGAGAGTTATGGTTTCTTTTGGCAAAGGTGCTGGGGAGAGGGAGATTTATGTTCAGAAGAGTTATGCTTCAGGGACAGTTTATTAAAGTGCAAATTACTCAGTTACAACAGAATTGATTGAATAAACTGCTTTGCAAAGTGCAAATAACACCTTTGTTTTACATAGAGCATAAAACCAACAGCATTAATATTAAGCTTTAAACAGCAACAGCCTTAAAATTAAAAAGATTAATTAGCGTTAGTCTTGTTGTCTGGGCAAAACTGGTGTAAAGCACCACTGTTTGACTTGTTCAAAAATTGAAAAGAACCAACTCACCAGCACCCGTTGAGAGGAAGAAAAACCCCACAAGTCATATTTGCAAATGAAGGGACTCAGTTTAGGACCAGTGCTCTGTGGTTAGAACCAGTTCCAGCCTTTTCTTTTACAATAGCGTGCTGCTTTTGGTACGGCGCCTAGGATTTTGGCCGAGCAGTTTTGCGTTCAGTTTGGACGTGTACGTTTCTGGAATATTTAGGGAGTAGAAAATTGGAGTTGAGTGGCAAAGTCGATATACTTTTTAGGATGTTTTGAAAACCTGAAAGTTTTGGAGCCGTCGCGGTGCGAGGAGGATGTGTGTGACCTGATGGTGGTGTCACAGGGCTGGAGATCAAGCTCCTGAACCAACCCAGCCCCTTCCACTCCAGCTGCTGCCGTGCCTTTCCCCTGGATGCTTTCCCTCTGCTGTGTGTGTCAGGGTAGGATTAAGAGCTAAAGAAACATGCTAATTACTTAGTGGGATCAGCATCTGCTAATGAGATGGGGTACTGTAGACAAACACTGGTCTGTAACAAATCTGCCTTCAGATAATTTGCTCAGGGCAGATTTTTGTCTCCGTGAACTAGATACGTGTTTCACTTGAAGCAGTCACGTTATTAATAGCATTAACTGGGAGGGGCTTCTGCTACAACAGACAAAACCCCCCCGGCACGTGCTCTCATTCCACTGACATCTGGCAACAAGCAGCACCAATGTCTTGTGCAAGGCTTTCCAAGGTGTTTGATTTGGAGAGAGAAGCAAATAAAAAGGTGGTGATGTGAAAGGAACACTACAAATATTTTTTTCTTTTTTGTACTGGCTTTGGGTTGAGTATGGGTCAACAAACGGAGAGCTGGGCGG
>NW_009710883.1:8272-14068 GCF_000703405.1 Apaloderma vittatum | reverse complement strand
CCACCCTTTGAGCCAGGTATTTAGCTGGTGTACTGGATTGGGCTGAGATAGAGTTAATTTTCCCCACACCAGCTCTCACAGTGTATGAATTTTAGAAAATTTTAAAAATCAATTAAAAGAGCAGATACAGCAAAGTCGCTGCAGCAGAAAAATCCAACATAAAATTCATGCTAGTGCATACAAAGAGAGCAGTGGTTAGAAACACAAAGAGGACTATGTCAGGAATAAATTAGAATTAAATACTTTCAGAGGTAAGGGAGTGAAGCATTTCAGAGTAGGGAAAAGGGAGAAGGGAAAAGAGATTCAGTTTGTCCAGAATCACTGGGGGGCTGCAAAGAAATGAGCTGTAGAAGTCCTACCAGGTAAGGATTCCCACTGAGGAAGCTGACGTGATGATGATGTTATAAAGGAAGACTTGAGAAAATGTGTGTCAGAAGAGTATCTCTGTAAAATCATTGGGAACAGGAGGAAAGAGGTATTTCAGATGCAATTCTTGGGTGAGGAGATAGTGTGTGTTTTTGCTTTCTTGCATCCATTTCTTAAGAAACTTCTTGCAGCTGCTGCCAGAGGTGATTTCAGGACAATAGATTCAGCATAAGCATTCCTCATATGGCAGTGGTAAATCGTAAACCAGAATTCTGGATGCTTTAACTAGTGGTCCCAGCATGTTTTCCAGCATATCCAAAGGCATAAGATGTGCCAATTTACAAACTGTGCAACCAATTTAGGGCTCCTGTTACAGGAGCAGCCAGGGTTGAAGTGTTTCCCGGTGAGCAGTGAAGCCTAGAGAGAGAAAACAGACCTCAAAACCAAGGGCTTGGAACAAACTACAGAAGAAACTGCCACTGACCCTCTACTAGTTTGTATATTCTCGCTGAGAACAGTCTCTCTACAAATGTCACCCACACATAAGGGTAAAAAACCAAAACCACCACCACCACCAAAAAAAGATTTAAAATAACTTATTTCCTTGGAAAAACCTTTTGGAGTTCTGAAAGTGCAGGTGACTTCTGGAATCCTTGAGACAAATGTTTCCAAAGACAAATCTGACATTTAGGTGTGCCAAATTCCCATGAAGACACCAGTGTGAATATGTTTCAATTCTACAAAGTTTGGTCAAGAAACTTTTCAAAGGCCTGTAGCTGAAAACCACAGCAATTCTGGAGAAAAATATTCAAGAAAATCAAAGACAGTTGCTAACAAAGAAGAATATCCAGTTTTATGAGACTTTTTTTACAAGATTTGCTGCCTCTACAAAGTTTGCCGTTTCACAGATTGGTGTGTCTTAGACAAATAAAGGTTTACCTTGCAATTACCTTCTGGAGTCAGCCTCTACCTTTACGTTTGTGTTTTACCATTAGTTTCTGCTAAAAAGTGTGTAGCTTTCCTTAAGGAGTAGGTTTGTGCCTATTTCTAAAATTTTCTGGGTTGGAATTATTAGTTGCAGCAGCTGCATGGGAGCTGGAGACAACAGCATGAGTGTTTAGCTGGATGACTTGTGTCAATACCCCACACCTGTGATTACTGACCCACATATGCATTTTTTCATTAGGAAAACAAAGACAGGAGTATGTCAAGGGCCTGGTAGGCAAAGTAAAACAAGTACGTTTTACTGCAGTCATGTGTTAGATACAGTTCTCACAGCTAAAGGACACCTCTGGCTAGAGCTTCAGATCTCTGTGTGTACTTCAGAAAGAGAAGAAGCTTCTGTCTAGGCCTAATACGAATATTTCTCCTTACAGTTGTACTTGAACCCACCTGTCCTGCACCCTTTGAGTCAAATGCTGGTCCGTTCTCACTAGCTTCTATTCTCCTAGGAGTCCTCATGCCCAGTAGGAAGAGTACTGCAAGGAATGGCTATTGATGTACATGGACGAGATTTCTAGCTGATGCTGGACGGCTGGAAGTCTTCCCCAGGGACTTTCAACCCATATTGGAGAAGTTACTTGGACAGTAAGAATTGAGGCCACACAGTAACTCCTGCGAGGACCCCTCAACAGTGTTTCCTACCACCCTGCTCAGGAACTGGGAATCAAATTAGGAGCTGAATGTTGCTCTTTTATTTCCTGAAGTTTGTTCCAAGACAGAAGAGCCACAGAGTCACAGAGGGACTTCTAGAGATCATCTAGTCCACACTCCCCTGCTAAAGCAGGACTGCCTAGAGCATGTTACGCAGGAATGATCACCTACAGTAGATCGCACAGGTACATGTCCAGGCAGGTTTTGAACATCTCCAAAGATTGAGACTCCACAGCCTCCCTGGGCAGCCTGTGCCAGTGCCCTGTCACCCTCACAGTCGATAAAGAAGTTCTTCCTCATATTTAGATGAAACTCGCTGTGTTCCAGGTTGTGCACAATGCACTTTGTCCTGTCACTGGGCACTACTGAAAAGAGTCTGCACCCACACTTTTTAGATATTTATAGACATTTATAAGGTCTCCTCTCAGCCTCCTCTTCTTCAGAAGAGAAGAGCCAATTCAATCTCTTTTATATTAGGACCATATAGCTATTTATCACTCTTGTTTTCTAAGAGCTCATGATCTCGACTGGAGGTTGAGAAGAACTGAGAGTGAGAGATGAGCCCTGATTTAGCTTTGCCTCACACCCAGCCATGGCTCCTGTTAAGGATAGGCTTTGGCTTGCCCTTTGAGTACTGTTAAGGAGAAGTCTCCAGTCTGAAGTAATTTGGATTCCCAGCCTTATGGTGTATAAAAGGAGGAAGCTCACCCCAGAACAAAGAAGCCTGTGTGTGCCCATGAACAAGCAGTTGTGTTTGCTTTCGAGAGCTAAAAAAAGGTAGGGAACTTCCCTAGCTCCTGTGTTCTTGTTTCTGATACCGATGTTTCCTTGGGTGAGTAGAGTTATTAGTTACTCACTTCCTCTTCTCCCACTTGTAGCTAAGAAAAGAAGGTGGTTTTGCTTTTTGATGTGAGGTGTTTTGTTCTCTCAATTTTCACAACTCTTATAGTAATACTTTTTCCATCCTCAAGTTTAAAGCATGTAATTCCTAGCTGTGTCTCTATGGCTAAAGTAAACACTTGGTGCAGGGTGTGTTCTCAGCAGTTAATGCCTCAGTCCTGCTCTTCATTACGTACTTGTTAATTGAGTCTTGCACCCTTCTTCATTCGTGTACTATGTGCCTGTCAATGATTAGGGCTGGGCTGGCCACTGAACACTGACAGATGCTCTCTAACTCCTTTCCCTTCCCAAATGGGAAGGGAAATGGAATTAGGCAGAAAGCCTTTACAGATTAGAAAACTAAAACAGCTTAAATAAAACAATACTAGAACTAATAAGGAAGCAATAAAAATAGCGAACTATATACAAATACATACAAATTTGATATTGAACCCAACTCCCCTCTGACAGCAATCCCCACTGATACTGCAGAGCAGGCAGCACCGGTGAAGTCCCAGGCTCAGCGACAGCAGGGAACTGGACACAGGAGCTGGATTCAGGATCTCACAGATTGGGCAGAAGAATGCACAGAGTCTTCCTCGGTTGCCAGTCATTAAAGAAGAGACCTTAACACCCATGATCCCTCAGCTTTATACTGAATATAATGTATTTGGAATACTCTTGTTGGCCACCTCTCCTGTCCATTTCTCACTGGAGGTGCAACTTTTTACTTGCCTGAGACCCCTTTTACTTCCTGACAACCCCAACATGTTACATGTGATTTATGAGCAATCCTGGTCACTACAGAAGCAAGTATAAGCAAGAGCCTTTCTCAATACCAATCTTTGGTACTACCTATAAGCATTAGGTTTTATCACTTGCAGTAGCAGACACTCTGAGAAAATATGCTGTCAACTTCAGAAACTGCAGCCTCTTAGAAGAGACTGATCGGAAAAAGTAAAATCACTGAACGGAATTGGTTCTCTGTAGCTCAAACTAGGACAATGACCCAAATGGCAGATGAACCTTCCTGGTAAGGGTGAGATTGCCCCTATCTCCAGCCTTTTACTATCTAGATTATCATTTGACCAAGACTTAAAATTGCAGTTTGCTCATTAGCTCTGGAAGGCCCTTATAGAACAAACTAATTCAGTAATTAGGGGACAGACACAAAATTGCGATGGTCTGTATTGCTACCGCTGAAGGGACTGCTGTTTGTCATCTGAGTCATGAGCTGGCCAGATGGGAACTCCCAGATGGTTTTACTTAAGAAATAAAATGCATCTCTTCAACTGCTTTCAGGGAGGAACTGGGCACGCTGTGTCTCAGGACTGATACGTGGGATGGTGCAGGAGTCAGGGATGGAAGTTTCGGCTGAGGAAAGCTGATAAAGAGCTGCTTTCCCTTTACTGGGGTAACTTCATGCAAAACCTCACCAAAGAAAATATATTCTCACAACAATGAATAGAAAACTCTGCTTAAAAATTTGAAACACAGAAATGGCACAGGTTAGGGCTGGGCCAGCCACTAAACTCCTTAGGGGGCATTGCAAGGTCTTTACCTTGTGGCCAGTCTGCAATCACCTCTAAAAGTCCTGGATGACTGAGACGACATATTCGAGCTCTCTGTGTAATCAGGGCAATCCATTTACTCCATGTAGCATCGGTGGCATGATGGAATTTGACCCTTGAACATCCAGTTTAGAACTGATATTCGTGGTACTAGGAGGAGCTGTGCTTCAGTACCAGTCACTTCTGAAGCAGCTCTAACTCTTTCATATGCAGCCAATATTTCTTTTTCAGCTGGAGTATAGTTGGCCTTGGATCCTCTACATTTTTGGCTCCAAAATCCTAAGGGTCGACCTTGAGTTTCTCCTGGTGCCCTCTGCCAGAGGCTCCAGGTAGGATCATTGTCCCCAGCTGCAGTGTACAGCAAATTTTTAATATCTTGTCCTGATAGGACTGGCCCAAGAGCTACGGCCTGTACAGTCTCTTCCTTGATTTGTTCAAAGGCCTGTTGTTGTTCAGGGCCCCATTTAAATTTGTTTTTCTTTTAAGTCATGTCAAAAAGAGGTTTCACAATCTGACTATAACCAGGAGCATGCATTCTCCAGAAACCCACAGTGCCTAAGAAGGATCGTGTTTCTTTTTTGTTACTTGGTGGCAACATCGCTGATACTGTGTCAATCACGTAGGTTGGGATCTGGCGACGCCCATCTTGCCATTTAACTCCCAAATACTGAAAGCAGGTCCCTTGACCCTGCTTCTCTTTATGGCAAAACCAGCCTCTAAAAGAATCTCAATTATTTTCTTACCTTTCATGAAAACTTCTTCTGCTCTGTTACCCCATACGATGATGTCATCGATGTACTGCAGATGTTCAGGAGCTCCACCCCTCTCCAGGGCAGTCTGGATCAGTCCATGGCAGATGGTCGGGCTGTGTTTCCACCCCTGGGGCAGTCGATTCCAGATACCCCTCCAGGTGAAAGCAAACTGCGGCCTGCACTCTGCTGCTATAGGAATAGAGAAAAACACATTAGCAATGTCAATTGTGGCATAACACTGAGCTGCCTTGGACTCCAGCTCATACTGAAGGTCTAACATGTCTGGCACGGCAGCACTCATCGGTGGTGTAACCTCATTTAGGCCACGATAATCTACAGTGAATAGCTGCCTTCCGACACCTGAAGGGAACCTACAGGAGGGCTGGGGAGGGACTTTTTACAAGAGTGTCCAGCGATGGGACAAGGGGAAATGGGTTTAAGTTGAAGGAGAATAGATTTAGATTAGATTTTAGGAATAAATTCTTCAGTACAAGGATGGCAAGACTTTGGAATAAATTGCCCAGAGATGTTGTGGCTGGCCCCCCCCTGGAGGGGTTCAAGGCCAGGGTTGACGG
>NW_009710883.1:0-8255 GCF_000703405.1 Apaloderma vittatum | reverse complement strand
TTGAGAGGCGTCCCTGCCCATGACAGGGAGGTTGGATTAGATGATCTCTAAGGTCCCTTCCAGCCTAGGCCACTCTATGATTCCATTCTCCATCAGACTTTGGCACAGGCCAGACAGGACTATTAAACGGTGAGCGAGATCTGCTGATCACTTCTTGGCTTTCTAGTTGACGGATCAGCTTAGGGATGGGAACTACAAACTCTCGGTTGGTACAATACTGTCATCGATGCACAGTTTTAGCAGCAATTGGTACCTGTTGCTCTTCAGTTTTCATCAGCCCTACGACACTAGACTCCTCTGAAATTTTGGGCAAGGTAGACAGCTGATCAGTGCCTTCACTCTCTACAGCTGCTATGCCAAAAGCCCATCGGTACCCTCTTATGTCCTTATAATACCCTTTCTTGAGGAAGTCTGTGCCAAGGATGCATGGGGCATCCGGACCAGTGTAGGGTGCTTTTCCCACATATTCCCAGTAAGGTTCATTTCGGCCTCCAATACAGTCAGTTTTTGAGAACCACTCATCATTCCAGAAATAGTAAAAATTTCGGTCCCTGTATAATTTGACGGCCTTAGGGTGCACTGTGCACCAGTGTCTATCAGAGCTTCATATTTTCATGGTTCTAATGTGCCAGGCCACCAAATCCACACAGTCCAATAGCTCGGTTGTCCCTCTCCTACACTTGGCTGGAGGCAGGACCCCTCTAATTTTGAGGATTATTCACGGGGTTTATCTGATTTACAGGATTGGTATTTACTACATTTACATTCCGCCCATTTACATTCTGATTATTCCTTCTCGTGGCATATTGTTGTCTTCTGTTTGTGTTTCGTAACTTGGATACTTGTTCCCGTAGAGCAGAAGTAGGCTTTCGATCCCATCTTCTCATGTCATCTCCATACCCACGCAGGAAAATGCACACATCATTTCGTGAAAACTTTCGGTCATTTTCAGCTGATGTTGCAGGTCTGTATTTTCCAATGGCATCAAAATGGCTCCATTGAGGTCTGTCCTCCCTCTTGGACAATGTACCAATCAGCTTCTCTAATGAGTAATTGGTTTTCTCAATTGCTTGATTGGTTTTCTCAATTAATTCACTGTTTTCCTTAGCTGCTTGTTTGGTTTTCTCCATTGCTATCTCAGCTGCTTTCTCCAGTGATTTGTTGTTTTCCCGAACTATTTTTTCCATGGCAGCAATGTGAGCTTGTTGGGGACTAGCAGCACTGTCTTCATACTGTCGTGCTTTGTTGGCCACTTCACTCACTGTTGGTGTCTGACCATCTGATGCCCAGACCATTGTTGACAAGGTGTGCTTATACGTTGATAGTGCACCCCTCACAAACTTCTGAAAAATGGGTTTGTGGCAGGGCATTTCATCAGGGTTTAAAATTGTTTGTGAATCGCTGTAAACCACCTCTTTCACTTCAAGCTCTCTCAGGTACTTAATGCCTTTTTTCATGGTGGTCCAGTTGCTTGGGTAGCAGGCAGGTTTGTCCTTGTGGCTATACTGACTCTTCATAGCTGACAAGAGTCGTCTCCAGAGGCCAAGACTGTTTTCATCTTTTGCAAGTTCCATGTCAATGCCTGCGTTTCCAGACAGGGATCCCAACTGTTCGGCTTCTTTACCATTCAAATCAATGATATAAGTCCCTTTATCCCAGCATCGAAGTAACCACCTGTAATACGACTCGCCCTCATGACGGCTAAAGTCCTTTCTCATATCTCGCAACTCCCTCAGAGTTAAAGATTTGACAACTGTCTCTGATTCTAGCTCTGAGCCATCTGATGACTTTGGTTTAGAAGGACCCTCTTCTGGATCATCACCATCTGATGTTGGGTGATTTGTCTTTGTTAAATGTTTCTTCCCAGTCACAGGGGTACGAGCTTTCCTTTCTGATTCTGAATCTGGCTCATCTGATGGTTCTACTTTAGGAGGACCTTCTCCTGGATCTTTATCATCTGGAAACTGACTTTTTTCCAATGTCTCTTTCTAGTCACAGGGGTGACTTTTGCTGATACAAACTGAGTGTGAAAGGACACAGTGATAGTCAATGACTTGAACCAATTCCTAAAGAAATGCCACAGTGCTGGGAGATTCATGGGCATTAACAACAGAATCAACATTAATAATAACAACTCAGTCTTTTGATCAAAATAACTGCATTCACAATCACAACCACAATCCCTAAAGTCCAGTAGACTCAGATTAGCAAACAAATGAGTATAATTTCCTAAGGTGAAACTGAAAGTGTAGTTAGAATCAAAATTCATCACTGTGTTCCCAAGGTATCCAGACATGCCAATCACCCAAGTTATTGCAGAATATAACAGCAGTAAAAAACTCAGCACAGTGAGAAGTCTCATCATATAACCAGAACAGGCAAACCACAGAAAGAGATACCAAAATACACTCAAGAGTTTGGATAGAAATCTGACACTCAGCCAAGAACCACTATTTAAAAGGACATGACATAACATTTCACTGAAAAATAACACGATGTGAGATGTCCAGTTTTCTTTTCTAACCCTTCAGAACTCTCAAAGAAAAGATCTGATACACTCTCAACCACGCCAAATGGAATTTAAACTATTCGGGCAATATATCAGAGCCCAGTCGTATCTACATAGCTGACAAAGTATTCTGAGCCTGACTGGTGTTTGTTTTGCTTCTTGCCCCATGTTGGGCGCCAATAAATCTGTTGCAGGTTAGGGCTAGGCCAGCCACTAAACGTGGACAGACACTCTCTAACCCACTCTTCCCAGCCCCCCTCCAAATGGGAGGGAAAAGGCAATGAGGCAGAGAGGCTTACAGGTTAGGAAAGAAAAAACTAGAATCGCTTTAATGAAACAATAATGGAAATAATAATGAAACGATAAAAATAAAAAACTATATATAAGCCTGATATTTACTCCAACTCCCCCCTCCCAGGAGCAATCCCCACTGATGCTGCAGAGCAAGTGGCGCTGAGGAAGCCCCAGGCTCAGCGGAAGCTGGATACAGGGAGCTGGATTCGGGAATTCAGGATCCAGATCAAAAGCAGGAGGTCAGATGGAGTCCTCTCTGGACACCAGCAATTGCAGAAAGAACAAAAAAAAGGGCGGGCCGTAACTCTCGTGTTCACTCAATTTCTACTAAATATGACATATATGCAATGGAATACTCATTTGTCACCTGTCCTGTCTATTACCCCCAGAGGTGCAACCTTTTCCTTCCCTGTGACCCCTCTCACTACCCGGCACCCCCAGCGTGGCACACAAGAGCCGGCAGTGGCCTTGGGCACTGCAGGAATAAGTATCAGCAAGAGCCTTTCTGCATCCCAGTCCCAGGCAGTAACTGTGAACATCAGGTGTTATCACTGCCAGTAGCACACATTGTCTGCAAAAACATGCTGCTGACTGCAGAAAGTGCAGCCTTTTATAAGAGACTAAATCAGAAAGTAAAAATCACTAAATAGAATTGGGGTTTTTAGCTAAAACCAGGACAACAATAAAGTCAGTAAAGAAAGAATACTGCAATAAAGAAAAGATGAAAAATTCATAAAGGACAATGTGACACAATCTCTGACCATATACTTAGTAAATGAGAATGAGAACAAATGGTTATATTTCACAGCTCCAAATATTGCCTTGGAGTTCCTTGTAAAGGATGAAATCTGAACCAGTTTTGGAAACTAACTCTCAAAGGATACCTAAAAGTACTGGCAGATGAAAATGTCAATGTCAATCCAGTGCTAAAAGTATCATCTTAGAGTACAGCATCTCGGCATCTTTCTTTTTTTATCCTTTTTTTTTTTGTAGGATTGTCTTAATTTGCATGATGCTAACATCCATAACTTTCAGCAGGAAACTATATTAATCTGTATAAAGCAGAGATACCTCGTGGCTCTTTATAGGCAGACTGATTTGCTAATCTTTCCCCAAAGGACACCATATCACTTTTCTCAGTTCCAATTTTTTCTTTAATAGTTTCCAGTAATCTAACTGGCAGCTTCCTCTTAAGTCTTCTGCATTTCTTGCAACTGATTTCAGATACTTTAATGTGGTCTTATACTGTTTAACACACTAAGCTCTAAACTGAACAACAGAATTAACAGAATTATCAGAATTTAATTGAAAAACAGAAATAGGGAGTATCAGACCCAGCATGCATGGCTGATCTCCGCATGTTCAGGGTAAATCGAACACTTTTGGGACACCTCTTGCCTTCAGACCTGGATCCAGCCACGATGAGAGGCGAAAGGTGGAGCAGAGCCACAGAGTCCTGCCAGTGATTTACCACCCTGGAATCGAAGCTCTGCACACATCTGAGCCTTTTTGGGTTACGACAGCAGGGCAAAGTCTTGCTTTATTTTCTTAAAAAGAGGAAATAGGGAGTAGAAATTCAGATGTCATGCAAGTTTGCTCAACACTCAGAACGGCTTTTAATACTTACTTAGTTACAACTGCCCAGCCTACTCCAAAGTGCCCGCAACAGACAGTGCCTTGTGATCCCTGCTCATCTGACCACCTTTGGGACTCACCAAGGCTCAGAAAAGCTAAAATGTGGTAAAAAACTACGTTCGGTGATCTTTGCCAGCTGTGCTCCCGATAATTCTTAGAGCAATGCCTTATCCAGGGTACTCACTTCCCAGAGCCAAGGCAACTCTCACAAGGAGGGTTGCCACAAAAGAAAGTATGAGATACAGCTTGTTGTAGTTAAGAGGACACCTGAAAGAAAACTTACAGGGAAGCTGCAAAGAGTTCCCTTGCGGCTTCCATCCCTGCTGAGCATGGACACAAATGAGAATTCAGCCCAAATAATTACTCAAATTAATGACATGTAAGTTTCTTAAACAAAGCAATCTCTGTTTATGAGAAGAGCAGAGGTGCATCGTGAGTTTCCCTCCTGCAGACAGCTTTAAAGGTAAATACTGTGGTTATACTTTTAGAAAGAATGCAAAATATCAGGACAAAAGGGGGGCAGTGAAATGCTGAATGTTCCTCACCTGGCACAGACAAACTAGAACTCAATTTTTTAAAAGTTTGACTCTACTACATTTGCATGACTGTCATTGATATACACCTAAAACTGAACAAAATTAAACTATGTGATTTTATAAGCTCATTTTGGTTTTCTTTTTTTTTCATAATGGACAAAAAGTCATTGATAGCATACAACAAGACTTTCCATGTAGAAGTAACATGGGAAAACAGATCCTGTTAATACATCACCCCAGGAACTTAAATTTGTTGCCGAAATTATTTTAGTGATAAGAACAATCCTAAATGATACAACACTAAACAGTCTTACTTCCTCATAGGAAGGGGATGATACAGAAAAACAACATGGAGTAAAAATCCTAGAGGGAGGGAGCGCATGACAGTAACAGAAAAGTTAATATATAAATGCATAATGAGAGGCAGTAGATGACTAGAGTGGGAGCATAAAAACAAGGTGGGGAAGGGGGATGCTCAGAAAAGCCAACTTCAAGCTGGACACGCTGATTTCCCAAGTTTCCCTGAGCACCAGGCAGTCTCTTGAGGCTGCTTCTGAACAGATGTTTATTTGAGTGCCTCCATTACCTTCAGAAGGAGCCTATTTCCCTCCGTTGTCTGGAGGGATCTATAGAGATTAGATGGCTGTGCCGAAGCTGGCTTTTGCAAGTACTGCCCACAGGCACTCAAGATCTTAAAAGAGAAAGGGAGAAGATAGCACAGAGGTCTTTCCGGGCAAAGGGAAGGTCACTAAAGTCCCTGGTGCCCTGGTGCTTTTTCAGATGCAGATGTAAAGTAAGTTAACTTGCATGTGTGATAGCTTTACTTCATTCACTCCAGAAATAGGAACACACTGACTGATGAAATGGAGATTCAAATCCATCCCTCAAGTTCCAGAAAAAAGGCTTCAAATCCCTTCTGCAATGAGTTCAGCCCAGCACATTTGGCAGCCTGGAAGGAGCACTCCCGGGGAAGAAGCACTCCCTGTTCATTACCAGGGACGAGACATGGGATATTTTGCTGATGCAGAATAGCAGTTACATTCTGATTTTTTCGATGTAGGGGTTTTTTTTGATGACATGTTGAAGAATGAATTCCCATGTGTTGTGTGGGAATTAATTCGCCTTTTGCTCTTCCCACCAGAGTTCAGACTCTGGCCTGGTGTCAAAACACCCCTTCCTCTCTGATATACACTATGCCAGTAAGTAGCAGCTTTTTCCACTAGTTTGCTGTAAACTTCAAGGCCTACTTGGAGACAATCCTGTTGTTGCCACTGTAATTTCAGATGCTCTTAAGAGATTTTTTTTTTATAGTGTTATTCTCTTTATTTGTGTATTTTAATAAACTGGAGAGCATGGAAGTGCTGTCCCAAGTTCTCCCTCATCGTAGATTTACACCAGTGTAATCTCACAGGCTGTTCTTTTGACTTATGCAGCTGAGGTCAGATGCAATGCAAATGAATGAAGTGGAAGCAGTCGTGGAGTGAAACATGAGAGCTCTTCTGCATGAGATCCTACAGAAAAATAGCTTTAGCTCTGAAAATACTGATGAAACCTAATATCTAAATTTTCCTTTTTTTTTCTTTATTTTTCAGTCTGAAGTTCAAAAGACTTCTCAATCTTTGAGTTTGAGGCTGAAACCAGGGAAAATAATTTATTTCTGAATTAAAATAGTCACTCAATTTTGGTTTTACAACTAAATTTGGTTGTCTTATGACTCCATGTGCTGTTTTCCTTTTTCCTCTAGTTTTCCTAGGTCTGAGTTTGGAGCAAGGTAAATAGTGACACACTACAAGAAAAAGAGTGGAAGCAATATGAAAAGAACTTATTAGTAGTATTTGAAAGAGCTATGAATTTTTGTGTTCTATGGTCTGTTGAAATTTGTAAAGTATGGGGGTTTTTTTGTAAAAACATTTCCATAAAGTGTACTCTGTACACAGATTGTCGCCTGGGTTACCATTTGTTATTTAAATTGCTGCAGTGAGGCAGGAAGTTCACAATATTTGCACTGTTCTGTATCTGCATAAAGGTTAAGCTTTCAAAAGTAACTTAGAGACCTGGTAAACCTGTTGTTTATTTACAGCTCTCATTACACAGTGTCCAAAGACAACATTCCAGGAAGGTTGCAGCTCTTAACACTTTAATGGACATTGGCAGAAGACTTCCTGGGGTGTATCAGCAGTCAGGTTTTGGAGGATCTAGAGGACTCTTTCTTGGAGAGTTTGTTCTAAGGCATATTCCTTGCACCTCTGCTGCCACGCATGGCCAGCAAGGCGATGGAGGTGATTCTGCCCCTCTACTCTACTCTTGTGAGACTTCACCTGGAGTGCTACATCCAGCTCTGGGGATCCCAACACAAGAAGGACATGGACTTGTTGAAGCAGGTCCAGAGGAGGCCACAAAGGTGATCAGAGGGTTGGAGAACCTCTTCTATGAGGACAGGCTGAGTTGGGGCTGTTCAGATTGGAGAAGGGAAGGCTCTGGGGAGACCTTATAGTGGCGTTTTCCAGCACCTGAAGGGGCTACAGGAAAGCTGGGGAAGGACTGTTCACAAGGGCCTGTGGGGACAGGACTAGGGAACAATGGTTTTAACCTAGAGTGCTGAGGTTTGCTGCTGCAAAACGGACAAACACTCTGCTGACATTCAATCAAGTTTGAGTGGGTTCTGTTTTTCCATTTTGCATTTGTTTGGTTTGGTTTTGTTTTGTTTTAAAAAAAATTTTAAAAGCCGCCTACTCAGCCTTGGTGAGGCCCCACCTTGAGTGCTGTGTCCAGTTTTGGGCCTCTCACTACAAGAGGGAAACCGAGGTGCTGCAGAGGGTACAGAGGTGGCTGCCAGGCTTGGAAATGGCTTAGAACACAAGTCATATGAGGAAAGGCTGAGGGATCTGGGGCTGTTTAGCCTAGAGAAGAGGAGATTGAGGGGAAATCTCATTGCTCTCTTCAAATACCTGAAGGGAGAGTGTAGAGAGGTGGAGGTTGGTCTGTTCTCCCTAGTGGAGAGTGATAGGACGAGGGGAAATGGAATTAAACTGCACCAGGGGAGGTTGAGGTTGGATATTAGGAAGAATTTCTTTACTGAAATGGTTGTCAGGCATTGGAACAGGCTGCCCAGGGAGGGGGTTGAGTCGCCGTCCCTGGAAGTGTTTAAGAGACAGGTGGATGTTGCACTGGGGGACATCGTTTAGTCAGTTGATAGGGCTGGGACAAAGGCTGGACTCGATGATCTAGTTCTCTTCCATCTGATTATTTTGTGATAGAGCAGGGTAGATTTAGATTAGACA
>NW_009710882.1:15542-16153 GCF_000703405.1 Apaloderma vittatum | reverse complement strand
TTGGTTACATATTGTAACCCAAGACAGTAGGGCTGGAAAGAACACCTTTCCTTAGTGGGGGAGACCATGCTCTGGTCAGATAGGACATTGGTAGATTATCAGAGTTTGAGATGATAAGCCTGAGGCCAGATCTCTAAGCAATCTACCATAAGGCGCTCCTTTCAAACTCTGATTTAGGGAGCAAACTGAAAAGTACATCATTAATCTATTAGTATTTGAAACTGGCACAGCCAACTTAAAAGCATGTGCCCTCATTAATTTAAAACACACGGATTACTTACTGCCCTCTCTGTTCCTGAATGTTTTCTATGTTAAACTGTACCTTTTGCTTCCATGTTATCCCTAAATACTTTCAGTTCTAACTTAAGAACTGCAGTATGATTTCACCTGGGCAGTTCTTGTGCTCTACCATATGTCTGTACCATAGGAGAGTATTTATGTATTAAGTAATTAAATATGCAATTACAATAAGATTGGTGTGAACAAAATGACAAAAGAGCTTGAAGCCTAATTTCAACTAGCCTCTGAGGACTTGGTATAAATTCAAATGTGTGACTTCAAACCTCAAGACAAACCATAGACAAATTTAATAGCTAGCTGCAAGAAAAGTT
>NW_009710882.1:2601-15511 GCF_000703405.1 Apaloderma vittatum | reverse complement strand
ATTCCTGCTCTTCCCTGCTGTTAGCTGGGTATCCCTGCCCATTCCCTTGTGCAACCTCAGATCCTGCAGATATGGTGTTCAGGAGGCCACATCAATTTCATAGAAGCATAGAATGGCCTAAGCTGGAAGGGACCTTAGAGATCATTTTAATCCAGCCTCCCTGTCACCAGGGACACCACCTCTCGACTAGATCAGGCAACACATGGGGACCGAACGGGAAGATAACTTGAGATAACTCTTTTTTTTCCTCCCTCTCTAAGATTATTTCTTTCCCCCACAATTTAGTTCAAGGTACCAGACAAGTACGAGTACTAGAACAAGGAAGTAGAAGGCATGAGCAGACGGAGGAAGAGAGAGACAACTCATTACAGTAATTTAGCTGCATTGATAAAGTGAATGACTAAAAATCAGGGGCAAAGCTACTTTAAATTAGAACAAAATCAGGCCCAACATAGGCCTTTCAAGCATACATTTGGTGTACTAATAGCAAGAGAGACAAGAACGCTTGTAGCTCATTCTCACCAACATTGCTTTGACTGCATGTGTATATGGTCTCTTACCAGTGTGAAGTTCACTCACTTTCCTTTATGTAACTTTTGAGGCTGTCACAGAGGCTCCAGCATATAAATAATAATTAAATTCTGAAAGCAGAGGCTTACAAATGGCATTGTTTGATTTGCAATACATTTCACTCAATTTTTCTTCTGTGAGGAGTATTCTTAAGGAGAATGCTGACAAGCAAGCAGCATAAGGTCTGTGTATTATTAAAATTTTAAACATATACATACACAGAATATCAGAAGGACATGTTAATCGAGTACAAGTAAAAGTAAGCCAGCTTGATCGACTCTTTAGCTATGGTGGTGCAAAGCTGGGGAAATTGCCAATAGCAGAGTTACTCTGGCTCCTTGTAACCACAGAGGATTTATCCAATCACATTAAAGAAAGTATAGGCATTTACTCTTCAAACTCATGCACTTCTCATATTCTAGTGGGTTCATGCTGATAATTCAGAAAGCAATGTAACCCTTTGAATTTTGTTTTACCATAGGATGTTGTCAGAACTAGGACATTCAAATGGTAGCCTCGGACTATGAAAGAGCAAGGAGGAAACAAACTTGCTGACCATGAGCTACTCCACACAGAGCTTGCCAAAAGATGCCCAGAGCAGCCTTCAAAATATCCAAGCTTTGCATACTTACTTCTTCCCCCTCAGAAACCAAACCATACATAGTGTGCAGCCTTCCGCACATAGTAAAACCTAGTTGCAGGTACATCTCTTGGCTCTCAACTCGGTCAAAATGATTCTCTCAACCCCTCTCAGAGAATAAACCTCAAAATAAGAAAATAAACATTAAAAGTTGAAGGATCAACTCCACTTATCTGACTGAAGAGACTCCTCGTTAATGACAGTTCATATCTTATCCCTTTTCTCCGCTGCTTTGCCAGAAGTCAATAGGAATTAAAATACATACTGATTTCTAAGGATTGGATTCTTGTTTGCAATCATTGAAGAGAGTTCCTTTCAACTAGAGCAATTGAGATTGCAGATTTTTGTTTACAACTTTAATGCAGTTTCTCCCACTCAAGGAAGAAGCAGATTCTAGGTCTGCACTTCCTTTGCCATATTTCTCTCAGGTCATCACTTACCTGCAGCTAAAGAACAGTTTTGCTGTATAAAATGAAAACGTGAGAGCTTTTCCTAGCTGTAAAATGCTTTACCCTTTAAAAACAAAACAAAAAAAACCCCACCAAAATAAAAGCAGTTCATTATGAATGCTGTTCATAGTTACCTCTGGTTTCAGTTTACACTTGTTCATTTGTTGGAAATGGTTGGTTTTTCGATTGTTCACTTTTTCCAGTAAATCTAGAATGATAAAAAAATCTCAGATTAAAAGAGGCTTGGACCCAAATGAGAATTTGTTCATGTCATTACTGTGCAGAGACAGAGCTGTGTCACAAATGTGACTGCCATTGATAATAGTTTATAGCAGAAAGTCACAGATGTGATGGTACATGCAGTGTTTCTACCACAGCCACATGTCAAAGGCAATTCCCCTTACTGCACATTCATTCTGGGAGCAAATGAAAATGGATGGAAATAGCATTTTTGTACAAATACTGCAGGGGAATCTTGCTTTGCTGAAATTGGGGATGTTCTGTGCCATCTAACAGCAGAAGACATTTAAATGTATAAATTCATTGCAAAAATAGTATGCTTTGGTGTTTTTTGGTTCAGGCTTGTTTTGGGTTTTTTCCTCCAAAGAAGGATGAATGATGAGCAAAAGTGTAACATGCAGGCAGGTCACTCTTCTTTGGCATTCATTTGCGTTTTACTTGCAATGTACTTCTTCAAGTGGCAGTTACTCCTTTTTATCAAGTTTTCCTCTTTCAAGTCCTAATTTCTAGAAGCTTCATGGAATTCTTGTTAAAATTCTTTTTTTTTTTCCTTGATAGAATGATTTTCTATGCAGAAAGTGGTTTTACTGATAGTTACTCCTTTCACAGGAGTTACTTGAGTGGACTCCATTGAGTTACTGCTTGTACCCCGAAGCTGTAGCATGGGCTGGGAAAAGAACCGCAAAGAGTTATGGGGAATACAAAAAAGATGTCATCAGCCAATTTTACTGCATAAGTCCTGTTCAGACTGCAAGCACCTTTCTGTTAAAGTAAACCATGCACAAGGGGAAGCATAAAAACTTCAGTGATTCAGGCCTTAAACGTTACTACTGCAGGGATTTTCAACAATTTACTGCTAACACACCAAGAAGCAGCACTAATGTAAAGTACAGAGCTCAGGGCAGGCTCTCTTATAAGAGGATCTAATGATGAAATGAATTTATGAGTCCATCTACCGCTTAAAGGTGAAGGATCTGGTGCTTCAAGCATCACCACTGCATTTCTTTAAATAGTGCCACTTTCCTCAGAATTGTAATTGCTTCTTCTATTTGAATAACTGCCAGCGAATTCTTTTTACCAATAAATTCCATTGTCAATATCAGATTGATATTACTTTTGATAATAGCTTTAAAAAATAAACATGATTCATTCATCAATAATTTTCAATCAATACCTCCAAAATTTATATTCAGAAGACTGCTTTTAAACAAATAATTTCATCATAACCTACTTCTCAGTAAAACTACAATAAGTTTTCACATTATATTACAGGAGCAACGGCTATTCAGTTCTACATAATGGCTCCTTTGCTAGACAAGTCAATGGAAATTGATTTGTTTCAGCCTTCTGTGCTCACACACAGAAAGCCTGTGTACAACCCTATTGACTTCTGCAAACAGTATTCAATCTTGCGTCCTCAAGGACTCATGGCAAAATTTTTAAATCATTCCCCTCCTGTACTGTATTCTTTATGAATCAAGACTGCATTTAAATGTCAGTCTCCAGTGATAATACTATAAAGAGAAAATTGGTTACTGAATTGAAAATCTACTTTATATTGAAATGTACAGCCCAGGATTGGATATAAGAAGGAAGAAAATTAAGATGTATTGAACTGCAAAATGAAAAGCACTGACTGTACATACAGTAAAAGGAAACCAGGCTCCATCTACACAACGGAGTTTCAACACACAAGTTACCCTATGGGCTAGCCAGGCGTCCCACCATAAAGCTCCCATCAGCACACAAAGTACTCTGCATGGCAGACAGGCCCTTTCCAGTCCTGTGTGTACTGAATATTTTATCTCTTCTATAAACAAGAACATTTAAAAACAATTTAAATAAAGATTAGGGATATTAGCATGGTAGAAGCACTAAGTGCAGTATCAAAGAGACAAGAGATAACATGGTCCATCCAAATCCGTGTTTATAAGCTCTGGAAATACAAATCAATCATTTTCCCATCCTTTTAATCCTTCCTTTCCTATTTAAATCTAATTATCAATTTTACCCTTGTATATCCATATGAAACATGTTATTGTTTCTATATTTTATATTTCAAGCACTGCTGTAAAGAACAATTGTGAAAAGTCTGTATCTGAATGCCTTCAAGGCTGGTCCTTGACCTAGAACTTGAGTTTTTGAGTTAGTTACCATCTCACATAATTTCTTGCTCTCAGTTTGTTCTACTCCTTTTTTAAACATAATATTTGAGAGAGAGAGCTTTGATTACACATCACAACAGCATTTTCGCTTACATTTCACACAATTCCAAGTGGGTAGTGACTGTCACACTGCAGTTACCCTGTAGTACTAGGTTTTGGAGTTATTTATAGGATAAAAACCTCACAAGTAGGCACTTGAATATGTTTTATGTGGACTACCTTCATCCAGACAGGATGAATAGGTGAGTTGCAGTTCCTATCATATCAGTGTAAATACTGTATTATTTACCAGTTCACTGAGATAAGTGACCTAACAGAAATCTGAAGCATTGCAGAAATCAGTCCTGTTCCACTCCTTAGGTGTCTTCTCTGGGTTTTCTTTTAAGAAGAAGGAAGGAATTAACTTTTCCAACCTAAACGATTCTATAACATGCGTGTGCAGTACATAGCACACAGCACATGTGGCTTGGTAAAAAAATTGTATCACAGAATGGGTAGCAGTAGGAAACAAAAATGAACAGATGACCACTTTGTTTTAGTTGAAATCAAGATATGCGAAGTGTTTAAATGCAATCTCATTAGCACATTGTTTATTTACATTCCTTATAATGAAACAGATATTTAAACTTCTAGCCATAAATATGTATAATCCTGCAAGGGAGAGAATATTTTTCTGGTAACCTCAGCTGAGGTTGGACCTTCAGAAACCCATATCTGAACCATAAATCTTTTGACTGTAGAGATAGATGTTTTCACTGATGCAGTGTGGACTGACATGAAATTACTGCACCAGACAACAGCTTTCATAGATTATTCAGCAGTGCTCCAAGGCTAGATGAAGAACCCATGAATGCCACCAGAGATCATTTTGATACGTGACTAAACTTCACTCCTCCTTTCTTCCTTCTCTCCATTTGTTTTGTTTAAATATTTACACATGAACTACCTGACCCTGAGCAAAACTAATGTAACAGAATCAGACTTGAACTAAGCACTGGTTTTGTAAGAACCACTTTAAGGCCTTAAATCACAGCCTTTGGATAAGTGAAGCCACAGACACAAACCACTTTGGAATATAGCTGTACATGTTGCCATGATTCTTCTTGATTTCTCACTGAATGTTATTTCGAGATAGCCTTGATTTCTTTTCCTAGTTTCCAACCAGTCTTGTTTCAGTTATTTCACAGCAGAGCCTGTGTTTAACTAAAATCATCACAATGTCCAGTCCCGAGAGAAAATGCCATCTTTCAATTTCTCTGCTAATAGAGAGGATATAACTTTAATAAAACAAATTAAGACGTGAATTCTCATGTAATAAAAGAGCCTTTTTCTTTTTTTAATTAAAAAGGTGGTTTTTATTAAAAAAAAAAAAAAAGAAGGTGTTTCCAGTGCAGCTGGTGCTTCTTTTCATCTCAGAACTCTGTAGGATCTGTTACTTTCCATAGTAGTATCACATATAGCAGGTACTGACTCCAGGTCAAATGGCTGTAACATGATTAAAATTTTGCTTTCAGGTTTGTTTTTTCCTTCTGAGCACTGAATGTCATTTGAGATGCTTCTTTTCTTACAAACACCTTTTTTAGCTCATCATGTCTGATATATTAACATTTCGTCTCTCTTTATACATATTTACTGCTATGTTCTAAAACTCATTTATTCAGGTTACAGAATAATAAGCATCTATTTTCTTCTCATAAATGGCCTTAAAATATTTAAAATTACTCTTTCCATTTTCTGATCTAATCTTGTCTCTCTCTCCTGTCAGTTACTTCTTGATCGCTTCATTAAAACAAGAAGTGTCCACTTTTTACTGACATCACCTGAAGTGATATACTCATCATCAGGAAACAAGTTAGAAAACAAAAGACTTGACTGTAAACCAATGTTACCCATGTAACAAAAATCTTTCACCTATCAGAAATGCTGTTTCCAGCTCTGAGACAAGCAAGTAAGTCAAAGGATCTGAAGAGACCTGTTTGCAGTTTCGGGTGGCTGTGCTTAACAAGGGAAGAAGGGATTTTAACAGCAAAGGCTGATTATAAAAGAAGATTAAAGAATTTTACTTGTTCACCTGATTAAGGACATAAAACTTTTCCAATCAGGATGTCATGAGACAGACATCAGAACAGTAGCAAAACCATGCACACTAAATATGAGAACTGAGAAGCAAAAACATTAATGTTAAAACTTACTAAAATGTTCTGAATCAACAGAGAAACGTGGGAGCAGTAAGGATGTAAACACTTCTTTTCCTTCCCTTTAAAAATTGGGGCTTAATCAGCTTAAGGAAGAAACTATATGGTATACATTTGTAATAGCAGAGGATTAGACATGGACATGGTGATCGAGAAGATCATTAACAGCCTGGTTTTTAGACGAAGGAAAGATGTTCAGTGTGAACGTGGGGGTTATACAGCCAGACAAGATTATCCTATTTGGTGTGGAGTACTTGCAAGAGAAAGCAGACTAAAAAAGATAAAAGCCACATATTTGTAAGGATGAAAGTCTTCTGCTTAGAGGAAAATAAACACTGACTACTTTTGGAATAAAACAAGAAAGAGAAAGAGAGAAAGACTAGAGAGTTGTTATTCCTAGTGCTAGATGTGTTTCTGAGTGCTCCAGCTCTGACACAGTTGGTGGCAGCCAGTTCTGCGAGGCAAGGAATAGGACATGGTTTGCTCTGTCATGAATCAGGTTACATTTGAGAGGAATCCCCAACAAGAATGTGCCACTTCTGAAAGTACAAACCATCTCCCAAAGTCTCTTACTAAGTTCTATCTTAGGCTTCGTGCTAATTCTTCAGCATCTTCATCATCAGTGCAACTAAGAGAGACTCAAGACAAGCAGAAAAAAAAAGAACCATCGCTGGAAAGTCCTTGCTTCAGTATACCTGACTTAAGAAATGTCCTGGATAAAATGAATTCTGAGCCCAGCTGTGTTCAAAAAACCAAAAACCTGCACAAGCTCTCAGCTGCACTGTTTCACAAGGTATCCCAAAAATTACCAAAGGCAAAGAGTGGGAAATCTTGATCTCACTGAACTCAAACAATCAAACTTCCATTAATTTCAAGCGGACAAGTCTCAACCCAGGAATCACAGCAAGAGGAACTGAAGGAGCAGCAGCAAAAGTTGTGCATGGAACAAGCACACATGTTGAAGCTAGGTCTCTAGCCCACAAGATGTCACTGTCATATATTCAACATCAAGAAAGTTGTAAATAAATAGAACTACTTATCATAATTTTCTTCCTGAATCTTTCTGGGTGTTTAGGTTGGGTTTTGTTTTGTTTTTCATTAAAAGCTTGGAAGAATAAAATCTTGTCTACAATCACTGCAAAAGAAGGAACATTCAGAGCACAACCTTGTATCTTCAACACATGTCCTTGTAGACCAACTCAAAACTGTTTCATTTGCTATTGCCTGTTATCTTTGAGAGACTTTAGTACTTGGAAGCTGCAGCAGAGGCTTTCCCTAAAGTCTCAACATTTAGTATTGTGTGAAAATATCAACCTTAATTTATAAATTAAAACTTCAGTCTCTGAGTTGCCAGAAGAATGTTTGGTTCACTTATAACTAGAAGGATCTCAGCGTAGAAAATAAGTCCGAAAAAATTCACTTTAAAAAAAATAGAAGAACGTATGTTTGATTATGCAGAACAGACTCTGTCTGAAAGCTTGGCATAGGTAATACTGTGACAGTCTAGAGCACAACATGTAAGTACACGTCACTGGTGGGATGCAGCAAAAAATAAATGTCATTCACATATATGAAATCAAGCACAGCAGGTGAATAGAAATTGATTAATTAACAGCATGAATATTAACAAGATAATGATGAAATCTAAAATAACTGACAACAACCCATGGGAAAATTATTAATACTCAGATGCACCTAAACTTAATTTGCTTTCCCTTTTGCCATGGTGAAAGATAACTATCAATTCTTCAAAGAAATCTTAACCACAATGTCACATACTGAGCAGTGTAGGAACCTTAGCAATAGGGAGCAATAGGCAGCAGCTGTTCTGAGCCATCGTCCTGCTAGTTATTTAAAACCTGGTGTTAGAAGTCATGGCACAGTACAGTTTATCAGTCCAAAGTAAGCAACAAGAGAGACATGTCTTGATCTTACGAAATTATGACCAGTTGTGGAAATATTACTTCTCTCATTCTCTGGGGTATTTAGGCAATGTGACATGAAAAGGCACCTTACTGCTTCATCTTGGTAATGGCTAACTCTTCATAGCACAATAACTAGATGCTAATGTTCAAATACTCATAAAGAATATGACATTTATTTTGGCCTGCCAAAACCAAAATGATGCCATTCATGCTTTGTACAGTTAGCAAACGTAAAATGCAACTCCTCTGAAAGCATTAGCCCTGCATGCCCAATGAACGCATATAACATTCCACCATTCTCTATTATTTCACAACCTTGATTTCTGGTGTAGATGAATGAAATATAAACTGCCCAGATAGTGCTGGGTTAGAAGGAATTAAAAAGTAGTTAAAGACCCAACCACTAAGAAAAAGAAACAAAATACTTTGTTTCCTCCACTTCATCACTGTTTTGTAATTTAACATTTGTCGTGAATTAATTACTGGAGGTCTCCATTAAGACTCTTAACATTTAGACTAAAAGTTCAGCATAAACTCAGGGTCACTGTTTGCAGTGCTCCCTGAGCAAGCAGTCTTATTGCTTGAAAGTTAACCGTGAATGTTTAAAGATACAAGGCAAGTAAAACCAGGAGATGAAATACAAGTCTAAAGTTATACCTGTGATCTATGCAGCCGTAATGTCTGACAAATTCAATTAGATCTGTCATACACCATTCCTACAATGTTATTGATAGAGACATAGCAGTATTGAATTTTAATTATTCAGCTAATATCGATCCCACAATAATTTGGTGGAAATCGTCTCAAGTTGTCAGAACTCCCAGGAGACAACAGCTATTATCTAACTATAAATCACATTGTGTCATTTGATAAAAGGTTAAAGCTTTCTTTTTACACATTTTTACAGTCAGATTCTCATGTATAAATTAGAGTGACATGACTGTCTGCAAATGCTAATTATCTTCTTCCCATTGAGCATCTATTCCATTACCATGATGGACTCATAAAACTGAGTTCTTAGTGCATGTAGCAAATTCCCAAAGATGCAGCAACAATTAAAGAATTTGGATTTAAGATTTTTATTCCATATTGACTTTGAGCAAGTAATTGTAACATTTGCAGGGTTTGCATTTCCCCCAGGGAGAAAAGTGGGACAACATTTGCAGTGTCCACTCTTGTTAACACTTTGAAATTCTCAGAGGAAAGCTGCTGAACAGCAGAAAACTTTTCTTTACAGCTCTTAAGTGAGACAAAGAGGTGGACTAGTAATTCTGCAGAGTGTTCCTCTCTTCCAAAAATCTTAGTTTGCATCCAGACCCTGGTGCTGTCATCAGGACTTGGGTGGCTGACATTGCCTGTCCATTTTCTTTTTCTCCCCTCAGACTCCGATTTATCAAACCACCCAGGACCCTAGGAGGACATATCACCTTGCAGTGACAGTGGTGCAAGAGAGAAGGAGAGCTCCACAGGGCTAGGGACACACAAACGCCCCACACGTACGCATAACATGCACCCAGTAACTCCTGTTTACCTGTGCTGCATCCCCTGCCTCCAATCAGCTCATTTTGCACTCTTCTCTGTTTTGTTCATGGCAAATGGCCCTATTTTCAAATGACTTGCAAGAAGAGACCTAAGACACCTTCTTGCTCCCTCTTTGCTGCCCATTCTCATGCCTTGCAAGGCCAGGAAGCTTATTCTGAGGGTAAGCAGTGTTTCTGCACGCTCAGCCCAGGGCCTCTGGCAGGAAGGCACTGACAGATGAGAATAGCTATGATTTATTGCTTACACAACAAAAACACCTGAAAGGTTTCAACCCTGAAATAACCACTCAGGGGATCTCCAGCAGTCCCTCATAGACCCCACTTCATCCTTTATTATTTGGAAAAGACATCCCATACCCAAAGAGACCTTATGTTAGATCTGGTAATCTGGGCACAGAGGGAGCGTGCATTCCTGAATTGCAGACAGCCCTAGCAACCAGCTTTTTCCTTTTATGACAACTGGCTCTTGGCTCAAGCACCCTCCACTGACCAACAGCTGCAGCGCTATCACACAGGCAGAAAAGTGCCAGCCTATTTACTGCTTCAGAGATCATAAACAGCTTCTTGAGCTCCGCTGAGGCACCCAAGGGCAACCAGTGCAGCTCCCCAAGTAAGGCAGTCAAAGAGAATCTTTACACACAATCCAATTGCATGTGACAGACGGTATCCCTGCAGGGTACATTTATGTATAAAGAAAGAGGGTGATAAAAGTGCCTGATCATTGCTCCCTAAAATACAATGACTTAAACAACTGCAGCAATGGTCTGTAATAAATACACCATTCAGTGTCGTTTTGGGACTCCCTTTTCCCCAACACATGGCTTGAACTTTATGATACAGAAATAGGGATAAAATAAATGATCGGCGACAAATGGCCTAAACTGAGAACACAAAATCTGAAACAGGAGGTTAAATATTTAGAAAACTGTAAATGTCCTCCTTTAAGTTTGAATTTTATCTAATTTGAAAATGTCACTGTGGAGTCAAGGTCCATTTAGAGACCAAAGAAATTTTTCAGCTGAAACAAGGGACATTTTGGAAAACCAGGTTCAAATGAGAAACATACACATGAAAGCTATCACTTGGCACTCACTGCAGTCTGCAAGCTCTGAGTGGGCTGTGGTACTCACTTTATTTCATCAGTGGACATTTTTACACTTGTACCAGAGATCTCCAATATTGTGACATTTCTTGCAGCTAATGGACTTCAGACTCCACAGGGAGACTGACTGCAACCCTCCATTCTCTAACACTGCCCTGGACTGAAGGATCTTTCAGAAAAAAAGCAGATACATTATTAGCAACAGCCTAAGATTAACATCTAACCTACACGCTTTTGCAGAGGTGAGGGTCTGCCAGGGTTCCCTTGTTACACTACGACTAGAGACTTCCAATAATACCATAGGTTTTAAGTCCTTTGGGGATTGAGGTCTAGTTGGAAGGGAGAATTGGCATGGAATAACTCAAAGACTTCCTTGCATTTCACATAAAGCTAAAACACGAGTTAGCATAAAAGCTCCTCTAGCTAACCTTTGCAAAGTCTAGGTGAAGTCAGCATTGTGTTCACTCCCAATTGCTTATTTGCACTTCATTTTCATTCTTTTAATTATACCAAAACTCTCCCACACAATGTAGCACAACAAGCCGCTACAAATAAGGGTAGAAAATCTCTAGTGTGATTCATTTAAGCTACCGCACAGTCCTCGGTCACCTTTCATACCCGAGCCAAATTCACCTGTCATCTAAAAACAAAGCTGCATGACCTAGGCCACTGCTGCCCTGAGCCACCTTGGTTCTTTTTAAATACTTCATTTTATGACTCTTTTCTATCTTTATAGGTAATTTCTATTTTCAGTCCTTGCTTTATATCATGTCACTTGCTGATCAGTTCTTTTCCATAATTGACTTCATGTGTTCATAACTACCAGTGTTTTCTTACCCTGAACCGACCCTCTCATTTTGCTTCCTCTTTAGAGTATTCTTTGTTGTGTCAAAAACTTCATGAATGGATACTTGCCCTAAAAATGTTGCTGCTACATCTCAGTACATCTTTATATTCACCTGTCTTCCTGGAATATGTCATATGGTCACTTCAAAACTGCCAAGGTCTCAGCAGAAGTTATTGAGTAAAACACTAAATGTGGCAGACCCATACTGGCCTTTAAGCTGTAGTCTCTTCAAGACTTTAGCATTATCAGGAAGCTAAACTGAAAATATGTTAACATTACCCATGTGTTGCCTGATCTAGTTGAGAGGTGTCCCTGCCCATGAGAGGGAGGTTGGATTAAATGATCTCTAAGGTCCCTTCCAGCCTAGGCCATTCTATGATTATGGACATAAAAAGGAAATAAACAGAAAACTACTGTCCACTGAAATAAAACTTTGATTAAAAAAAAGTGTACTAACATTTGCAAGCAGTAGCAGCACATTTTTAAACCAACAACAAACATGTATCTGAATTCTAGTCAAATGTCATCTTTGCTGGTAGAGTATACAAGTTTTTTTCATCTAATATCTGCACAATCAAGTGATCTGATTTCGTGTGATACATATTGAATAAGTAATCAGATCCAGAAAAAAAGAGCCCCTCAAGCAAACTAAGTGGCTTTCTGATGTCCTTGCTGATTGCGTTTCCTAAGAATTATTGAAAAGTGATGAAGACTCACAACGAGAGGCAGAAAGACAAAAGATGAGGCTGGACAGTAACAGCTGCTCCTCCTCCCTTTCTGCTGGACACATAGGGAACATTAACTAGCCAGAACTCTGAGACCATCACATTTCAAACACTGAATTAAGAAATCTTGTTTCCTGAGAAACATAACAGGCCCATAAATTTATTCCTCTGTGTAGGATGTTGGCCAGCTCTCCTGCACCAACACAGCCATACAGACAAACCTGCAGGTGGAAGATCCAACAGAATCAGAAATATTTGCAAGGTACAAAATGCATGATCGGGGCGTAGCCCCAGGCCCTTGGTGTAGCTTCCTGCATAATCCATTGCTCTGAAAAAAGGTAAAATCATTACAAGATGACCAATCTGTCCCCACTCACTGTAGGGCTGTGGGGCGGTGGAGAACATTTACTGTTTATACTACTGATGGGCCAACCTTATCATCCGTGATGCAACACTTCTCATCTTGCCTTAGAAGGAAAAAGGCTGTTCTCATGTTCAAACCTCACTGAAT
>NW_009710882.1:0-2570 GCF_000703405.1 Apaloderma vittatum | reverse complement strand
AGGGAAAGATACCTAAATAGCGTGCAGATTCAGAAACACACTCAGAGACGAAAGCAGTATTGGCTTCAGTGTCACAGAGGCTCAGAGAAAGAGCCCACAGAATCAGACAAAACCGATTCCAGAAAGATAAACACTTCTAAGAATGTCCCATAATTACAGAGCAGGTTTTGAGGTACCACCACTTTTACTCAGGATGTGGCCTTAAGCAAGGATTTATGATTTTTCGTAGAGCATATGAGGGTCTTATCTGTGCAGTAACTAAACCTTCATGGTAAAATTCACCAAGCATAAAATTGCTTTCTGCTCTATTTATCTGGAGGAAGAGCAGACTAACCTGTGTTGGAACCCACGGTCTTCCCAAACTCTTCTGCAGGTTCCTCAGGTTCCTCAAGGCTCACAAAATACCAGCTTCTCCTTCTGAACTATCTGTAATTTTCATTCTACATCTAGAGATTAATTCAGGAATTCTAAGCTAAAGTCCATAAAAAGGGACACCAAGATTAAGAATTCTCCATACGTGAAATGCAAGGGTTGCCTGAATCACAGCAGACCACCATTTTTCAGCTTCTTATACCAGCACTACTGGGTCATCTCAAGGAAAGCCACATGCTCCAACTTTATTCATAGGTTGTTGGCTGAAACCTCTGTGAAAGTTGATAGTCCCCTTACATCTTCACCCACACCATCTTCCACAAGACTCATACTGATAACAGACCAGGCAACAAATGGGTTTAACGGCGCAGGAGCTAGACGAGATATTTACGCTAAATGTGTGGGTTTTGACTTGTGGGTTTTTTGGTGGCTCACCTGAGATTTCCTAATCCGAATTTATATGAACTATGGGGCTGCTCTCCACTCTCTGATAACCACAGCTGCTGCTGGGAGATTCTCCAGGACGATTTCGTGTACCATCAGGTGCCCTGGTTCTGCTACACATGAGGAACTTTCTCCAGTGCCTCAACTGCATTTTCAGAACTTCCTGAGTCTTTTTTACTGCTAAAACCTTGCAGGACCACACACATCATTCAGTGGGTTGACATGATCTTATTTACTGTCTTGTGCTCAAAGATCCCTCCACTATAGGACAGGATAAAAAACACACAAAAAGCAACAGCCTCAGTCAGCCCAGGATGGACAAGGACAGCACAACCTTGATTGTACTTGAGCGGTATCTTATGGCAGAGGACAGGAAATGGAAAGGACTCCATTTCAGGCATCATGATAAGCTGCATGAATTGGCTGAAGTGTTTGCTGTAAAATGACCTTTCTGTCTCTGGAAGTATTTATAAATAACATCAATGCCATTTGTGGGATTTTTTTCCCTCTTGATGGCTTATGCTGCTATCACACTTAACCTGTTCACCTACTGCAGTTGATCTGTGCAGGAACTTCTGCAGTAACCCCATCTTCTCTATTTTTTCCTCATAGATCCACAACAAACTGCAACACAGTGAAATAGCTCTGTCACTCAACTTACAGATGCAGCCAGAGACCCAGTCACTCTGAATCTTCCAGGATTACTTTGCTCAATCTGTTTCACTCCAAGGGTAAAGAATTAATGCTTTGCTTTCACTTTTTTCTTTTCATTCCTTTTCCATGTCAAAGAAAATGAAGCCACATCCATTCCAATTATTACCACTATCCAAAACCTTTCCATTAATGAGGCATATGGACAGCTAAACATGCACAAACTAATCAGCTTTTACTGCCTGATAAAGTGTCACACTTATCGTGTTTCTCGATCAGCCAAGCTTATTAGCTCACTGCATATGATGGTCACAAATTTGCATCTATTATCCACTGTCTGGAGATTTAAAAGCTTCCTGTTCTGCACAGATTATCCATCAGTGGAAGCGACTCTTAGGGGAGTGAAAAGAATATGTTAGTTTAGTGATAGCTTTGGTAGGCAGGCCTTGTTGGATTTATCATCTTAAACCATTACATTGACTGAAGGCTTTGCAGCTGTTTTGATCCAACTATCTCAGAACTGATTGGCAATGTGTTAGTAATAATTGTACTAAACACTCTTCTGAATCCTTAAGAACAGAAGACAAATGAGATTCTTTTTCCTCATTGGTTTAACAATAGTTCATTATGTGCTCATGAAATCAAGCAGATACCTGAGCAGATGTGAACAACCTTTGGGTTGTACAGTGATCGGCAATTTAATAAACTACTTCACTCTGCCCTGCCACTGCCATGTCATCAGAGGCCCAGTAATGGAAGGTGAAAGCAGAGGTGGCAGGACAGGATGGGATCTTGCCCCTCTGCAGATCACGGGAAGCCAAGAGGCTTTATCTTGTTTATTTACCTTTTGAAGGGAGCATCTAGGACTTTTATTATTCTTAACTTTACCTTAGAGGAATGGACTAAAGGTGCGAAAATCTTCTTAAAAGAGTTGGATAGAGCTTCTTGTTCTCTGTCTCCACTACATGGAGTGAGGAAACCCACATCATCTACGCTCTTCAACTGTAGTCAGTGGTACACCAAAACTGTGGGCAGTGGGAGCTAATCTGTCCTCTTTTTTCAAATGAGTTAACAATCACAGAATCATAGAATGTTAAGGGTTG
>NW_009710881.1:115696-116075 GCF_000703405.1 Apaloderma vittatum | reverse complement strand
AAGCTGACTTCCAGCCCAAAAGCTCAGCAGCTTCTGCAAAGCAGGATATTAAATGCTACAGAGCTGCCTCTGTGTGAGCAGCGAGGGCAGCATCATCAGCAAAAAGCAGCTTGTGGACAAGGTGATTTAGGGTCTTAGTGTGGGCCTTCCGTCACCTTAGGTTGAATAGGTTACCATCGGTCTGATAGCGGATATAAATACCGTTATCTTCGTCGAGGTCTGCTGTGGCCCTTTGGAGCATCATACTGAAGAAGATTGTAAATAGAGTTGGTGCGAGAACTCAACCTTGTTTCACACCATTGGTTATTGAGAAGGGCTCAGAGAGTGCATCGCCATATCTGACTTGGCCGCGCTGATCCTCGTGTGACAGGATAATCAC
>NW_009710881.1:26381-115340 GCF_000703405.1 Apaloderma vittatum | reverse complement strand
TGGTGGTAGTTCACCTTTTTCCCAGCAACGCACAATGACCTTGTGAAATTTAACATGGAGTGCTTGGCCTCCACGCTTCCAGACTTCAGGTGGGATTCCATCAATCCCAGCTGCCTTGCCAGTTTTCACGTGCTGTATGGCCTTGAGAGTCTCTCCCGTAGTAGGGGCTATATCCAAGTCATTTTTCACCGGTTGTTCTGTAATGTGCCTAATTGCTGAGCCTTGAACTACACGGTTGACTCTGAAGAGAGCCTGGAAATGTTCACACCATCGATTCAGGATGGAGGCTTTATCTGTGAGAAGCATTTGGCCGTCTGGCTTTTAACATGGTGTGTGAGTCCGTACACTGCTTTCAGAGCCTCATAGAAACCTCTGTGGTCACCTGAATCAGCACATAGTTGAGTCTTTTCTGCTAGGTTGATCCATCACTTGTTCTGGATGTCTCGAAGCTTCTGCTGGAACTTACTGCATGCAAGACGAAAGGCTGCTTTTCTTACATGGCAAGATGGCTGAGCAAGATGTTCTTGGTGAGCAGTTCTCTTCTTTTTCAACAACTCCTGGATGTTTTGATTGTTTTCATCAAACCAGTCTTTGTTTTTCTTGGAGGAGAACTCTAAAGATTCTACAGAAGACTGGAGGATGCTATTTTTAATATGTTGCCAAAGCGCTTCAGGAGAGGGATATATGAGATGGTCTTCAAGTTTGAAGGTTTACCTGGAAGCTGTCTCTCACTGTAGCTGTTTGAAGATTGTTAACTTGGAGCCTCCTCCTTGGAATGCCACCCCTCTTAGGTTTGGGCTTGAAGTGGAGGCTATGTTTGCATCGCACAAGGCAGTGGTCTGTTTGACGTTCTGCACTAGGCATCACTTGGGTATGACGGACATCATGAATATTAGTCTGACGCACTAAGACATAGTCAATTTGGTGCCAGTGCTTGGATCGAGGGTGCATCCAGGTTGTCTTCAAGCTGTCTTTCTGCTGAAAGGTAGTGTTGGTGATGGTGAGCTGCTGCTCTGCACAAAACTTTAGCAAGAGGCGATCGTTGTCATTGTAGTTTCCAACACCATGCTTGCCTAGTACTCCTTTCCAGGCTTCAGAGTTCTTTCCTACTCTGATGTTGAAGTCACCAAGGATTATGATCTTATCATATGCAGGAACCTTTTGGATAAGGCGGCGCAGGTTGGTGTAGAATTTGTCCTTTTCTGCAGGGTCAGCTTGGAGAGTTGGGGTATATATACTGAAGAGAACAACATGTTGCTTGTTGTGTAGTGGGGGGCGTAGAGAGATAATGTGATTGAAATGACCTGTCAGCAGATTTTCAAGTTTGGAGATATACAAATAATGCAAAAGCCAGTGAGTTCTGGTGATTTTTTGACAGTCTAGTACTGACTAGTGACTAGTCCTTCCACTCTGAAAACTCCAGTTCCGGAAGGCTGTAATGACTAGAAGACCAAGACTATAGCTGTTAAGTGACATATATTGGGTCTACCTGGCAAGGTTTTGTTAGCAGAGGGATTACAGAAGAGACTTCTCTGGGAAGATGCCGGAAGCTTCCCCCTTGTCCAACAGAGGCAGTGCCAGCCAGCTCCAGGACAGACTCACTGCTGGCCAAGGCTGAGCCAGTGAGCAACAGTGGTAGTGCCTCTGTGATAACATATTTAAGAAGAGGGGAAAAACTGCTGCACAACGTCTGGGAGAGAGGAGTGAGAATATGTGAGAGAAACAACTGCACACACCAAGTTCAGTGAAGAAGAAGGGGGAGGAGGTGCTGCAGGCGTTGAAGCAGAGATTCCCCTGTAGCCTGTGGTGAAGACCATGGTGAGGCAGCCTGTCCATCTGCAGCCCATGGAGGTTAAGGATGGGGCAGATATCAACCTGTAGTCCATGAAGGACACCATGCCAGAGCACATGGATGAACTTGAAAAAGACTGTTACTCAGTGGGAAGTCCATGCTGGAGCAAGATCCTGGCAGGGCCTGTGGCCATGTGAAGAGAGGAGCCCAAGCTGAAGCAGAATTTTTGGCTGAGCTCATGACCCCATGGCGGACCAAAGCTAGAGCAATCTGTTCCTGAAGGACTGCACCCCATGCTGAAGCAGTTTGTGAAGAATTGCAGGCCATGGGAAGAACTCACATTGGGGCAGTTAGTAAAGGACTGTCCACCATGGGTAGGACCCCAGACTGGAGCAAGGGAAGAGTATGAGGAGGGTTCAGTGGCAGAAACAATGTGCAATGAACTGACCACAAGCCCCATTCCCCCACAGTGCTCAGGAGATGCAGGTAGGGAAGTTGGGAGTGAAGTTGAGCCCAGGAGGAAGGGATGGGGTTTTTTTGGTTTTGTTCTTGCTTCTCATTATCCTACTTTCTTATTAATTGGCAGTAAATTAAATTCATTTCTCCAAGTTGAGTCTATTTCGCCCACAATGGTAATTGATCAGTAATCTCCCTGCCCTCATGTCAACCCACAAGTTTTTTTGTAACATTTTCTCCACCCATTCTCCTGAGGAGGGGGAGTGGGCACCTGGCAGTTAGCCAAGGCCAACCCACCACACCAGAGAAGAGAAATAGGCAAATACGGAGAGTTCAGACTGCTTTTCTTAGAGATTTCAAGTAATTCACCTTTCATGGTCAATCACAGTCAAGCATAAATACCTTGCTATAAAGTCAGAAACTTGCCTTTTGCATGTCCAAAACAGGTAGACCATTGTTTGAATTCCCGTGAGTGTTGTGCAAAAGATCGAAGGTCAAATATTATTTGAAATTGCAGTTCAAAGTGGTCAGTGTTCAACACACATTTAAGCAAGCATGTTAAGAAAAAGATATTCAGCTATAATAATTTAAAACTATTCAAATTCTATAGCTTATTTTACTGAGATAAGTCGGTGGGATTCCTGATGAAAATAATACTCAGGGTTCATACATAATAAGGACGAAAAGGCTCCTTGACCCAAACTACTAGATACCTCCAGGCAGTTTTCAAAGATGATCTTAATCACACAGTTAATTACATTCAACCTTGCTAAATCATCTCCTAGTTTCAATCATTTAGTTAATTTTTCTCTTTATAACTTTACAAAGTTAATATCTTTCCTATGTTCCTTAAAACACATATCATCTAAGTACATCTGTTTCAGTTAAATTTCATTAGGTCACAAAAAATGAGTCTGACAGTAGTGATCTGAAGATTTCTGGGTCATTTCTGATATCATATATTGTAAATCCACTACAAAATTTGAATTCTGATTTTCAGCTTTCAATTTTTTTTTTCTGAAAATTAAGAATGCTGAAAATTTACTTCAGTTGTTTTACTTGTGAATTAAATACTCCTCATGCAGATCTTAATTCAGGAAGGAGCTTAAAAGTAAGCACATGAAGCTAGCGTGGCAGTACTGGGGACAAGGTAGAAAGGAGAAGAAGAGGAGACCAATCAAGCGCCTTAGGCAGATAATAGTAAAAATATTACTGTGTAGGAATCATATCATAGAAGAAAGGTCGTGACTAATGCAGTGATCTTATATTAAAACAATTTTTTTTTGCATGAAAACTTGAGTCTTAGAGAAAAAGGAGACTGGACAGCAGATGAATAACTTTCTTTGGATATTTTGTTCACTCAGAGAAGAAAACTTGCCTATTTGCAGTCTTGTGGTTTGTTTTTAAGATCAGGTGCTTTGAGATTCTTCTTATGTAAACATAACATCTACTTATTGGAATAAAAATAGCAAGTTATTTCCTGTGGTATTTGAAAATTTTAGTGATGACTGGCATATACTAAAAGAGGTAATACCTGACTCAAGAAAAGTATTGAGAAATAATGACAGTAATCAGGTTCATGGAAGAAAAAAGGTGATCAAGAAAACATCTAATGACTGACAAAGACAGAAGAGGCATATTCAGAGTGGTAAAAAAGTTGCAGCAACTTGTGGGAGCTAGCAGTATAAGATTTTACTGGAACTTAACAATTTGCAGGAGTACAAAGACCCATACCTGCAGTACAATGGAAGAAATAAAGAGATGTTCAGGATCCACAGTATTGCACTCCCTGCTCCTGAAGTAGGATATAATTAAGGTGAAGAGGTACAAAATGAACAAACAGACTCACGTTTAACAAAATTGGGGGGGAAGGTGTGCATGTGTATGTGAAAAGGGAGCAAAGGCACAGGAGAGCATGGACAGAATGTGCAGCTGCAAGAAAAAGTATGTGAACCTTTTGGAATTTCATGGTGTTCTGCATTAATTTCTCATAAAATGTGATCTAACCATCACCTAAGTCAACAGTATTGACAAATTCTAACACAAATTGACAAATAATAGCACAAAACCAGTTCCGATCCTCCATGTCCATACCGAATGCACTCATTCAACATTCAAAATGCTAGTGGAAGAAGTAAGCGAACCCTTGAGCTGACCTCAAAAACCGCTAATTGGAGTCAGGTTGACCTGGAGTCTTGTTAAGAAAATGAGTTTGGAGGTGTGGACTAGAGCTACGGTGGCTGATAAAAACCACTCAGAATTTTTGATTTTACTCCACACAAGATGTATGCTTATGTGAGCCATGCCTTGCCAAAAAGAGCTTTCAGAGGGCCTATGATCAACATTGGTTGATTTACAAACAGGCTTACAAAAGGATTTCAAAGACCTTAGAAATTCACCAGTTTACCATTAGGCAAATGATCTACAAATGGAAACACTTTGGGACTGTGGCTAGTCTACCAAGAAGTGGGTGCCCAGTCAAAATGACCCCAAGAGCACAATGAAGATTCATCAATGAGTGACAGCCGAGGAGTTGAAGGCATCGTTGGAACTGGCTAACATCTGTGTTCATGAGTCTGCAGCACGTCACACATTGAACAAGCAGGGAGTCTATGGCAGGACACCATGAAGGAAGCCACTGCTTATTGCAAAGAACATTGCTGCACGCCTGAAGTTTGCGAGAGCACATTGACACTCCACAGTGGCATTGGAAAATGTTTTGTGGGCTGATGAGACAAAGAGTGAACTATTTGGATAGAATATGCAGCACTGCATCAGGCATAAAAAGGGAACTGCATATCATCATGAAAACATCAACCCAACCATAAAGTATGATGAAGGAAACACCATGATTTGAGCCTGCTTTGCTGCATCAGGGCCTGGCCAGCTTGCAGGCATTGAGAGGAAGATGAATGCCCAAGTGTGTCAAAAAAGTCTTCAGGATAATGTGAGAATGTCTGTATGTCAGCTGAAACTTCGTAGACATTGGGTGAGGCAGCGGGAAAATGACCCAAAACACTGGAGCAAGTCCACAGCAGAATGGTTTCAGAAAAACAAAAACCGCCTTTTGGAGTGGCCAAGTCAGAACTCAGACCTCGACTCACAGAGATGCTGTGGAATGACTTGAAGAGAACCATACAGAGGAGACGTCCAAAGAAAATGACAGAGCTAAAGCAGTTCTGCCAGGAAGAATGGGCTAAAATCCCTCCTGAACGATGTGCGGCTCTGATCCACAGCTACAGGAAGCGCCTGGCTGAGGTTATTGCTGCCGAGGAGGGGCCAAACAGTTTTTGATTCCAAGGTTTCACTTACTTTTTCCACTAGCATTTTGAATGTTGAATGAGTGTATTCAATAAAGACATGGAGAATCAGAATTGATTTTGTGTTATTATTTTAGGGACATTATATTTGTCAATACTGTTGACTTAGATGCTGGTTAGATCACATTTTATGACAAATTAATGCGGAATATTGGGAAGTTCCAAAAGGTTCACATACTTTTCCTTGCAGCTGTATGTGGACTTTAAAAAGCATTGGTACAGTGCTGCACAAAAGAAGCTTATGTGCCAGGCCAGTTAAGTGTTGTATCAAGGATAAATTGTTATATTCCTAGAGTAACTTCATTCATAGCTCGGAATAAAAACTTTATTGGATTGCAAGTGCAGAGAAATATAAGATGACCGGTGAAATGTCAGATGAATGAATATTACAGTCATCATATACCTTTCCAAAGAAAAGCGAGAAAAGTCGCATCATTCAGCAAGAAAAGCTTTGTACTTCAGAACAGCTAAACAAGCCTGGCTGGTAACAGAAATACAGGTTAAGCTTGTTTAGATTCAAATCTTAACTCATTCTCAGATTTGAAGTGCTCTGTTTTGGGTTTCAGGCTTGTCTCCAGTGGGATCACAACTAACAAAAAGAAAAGAGTCGTGTTGTTCTTAAAAAGGATTAGTATGTTCCAGGATTTGAGTATAATTTAAGCTTCTTATGCACATGTCTTCAGAAGATTCTGAAAAGCACACTGAATTTCCATCACCATTAACTATAGATTGCCATTCTTCTCGCACAACTATAGGTGTGAGTGAAGTTGTCATAGATTTTTCAAAAAAGTAAGGTATGGAGAGAGAGGTGGGAAGGAAAGAGATAGGTATATTACGAGGCAGCAAATGTTCATGAATAATAACAAATAAATCTACATGGGGAGAGAAAGGGAGAAAACTGTTCTGAACAACAGACATTTCTATAGGAAGATGGACTGTAGCATTTCTATGGGGAAGAAGAGAGGCTCAGCCCATTGACTTATCCCAGAAGTCGGAGATAGTCCATAATCATATGATCTTCCCCTGACAGAGATGTTCCACGCTGGTATTTTCCCTGACTGTGATGGTATCCTCCCTAACACCCCTCCTCTCTTAGGCCATTTTTATACTGCCTTTCAGGTGGAGATTGAATGACTCTAGTCATATATACTTTTGTTATGATTGGTGTAATTTTTATCACTTTGGTGATAAAGGTACAGACTAGAAGAAATTCAGAGAGCAGGTTCAGTGAGGGGTGATTGAATCTCAAAGGCAGGTAGCTTTTGGGATGGATGTATATTTTCATATTTTAATGAGATTATAATGAGCACAGTTCACCCAAAGTACAGAAAATGACAGACTCTTGGCCCAGGGTAACAAATACACAGCTTATCAGTACCACAGTAACTTCAAGTTCCATCCATGTACACAGAGCCTGACTGCGATGTCTTCGCCCCACTCTAGTTCCATGTAGTTTGTCTTGGACTCAGCACATCAAACTCCCCTGGTGTTACCAACATCTAAGCTTGCCTGGGGAACTTCTGGGGAAGGGACGGGTTCTTGAAGGACACGTCCTGTTTGACTAATCTGATCTCCTTCTATGACAGGGTGACCTGCTTACTGGATGAGGGAAAGGCTGTGGATGTTTTCTACCTTGACTTTAGCAAGGCATTTGACATGGTTTCCTACAGCATTCTTCTAAAAAAGCTGGCTGCCCGTGGCCTGAATAGACATATGCTTGCCTGGATTAGGAACTGGTTTTGGGTGGCTGGGTCCAAAGAGTTGTGGTTAATGGAGTTAAATCCATTTAGCAGCCAGTCATGAGTGGCATCCGCCAGGGCTTGGTGCTGGGACCACTCATGTTTAACATCTTTATCAATGACCTGGATGAGGGGATGGAGTGCACCCTCAGTGAGTTTGTAGATGACACAAAACTGGGAGGAAGTGTCGATCTGCTGGAAGGTAGAGAGGCTCTTCAGAGAGATTTAGACAGGCTGGATCGCTGGACCAAGACCAATTGCATGAATTTCAATAAGGCCAAATGCTGGGTCCTGCACCTTTCTCACAACAACCCTCAGCATTGCTACAGGATTGGGGAGGGGTGGATGGAGAGCTGCCAGGCAGAGAGGGAACTGAGGGTGTTGATGGACAGCTGGCTGAACATGAGCCAGCAGTGTGCCCAAGTGGCCAAGAAGGTCAATGGCATCCTGGCCTGTATTAGGAATAGCGTAGCCAGCAGGACCAGTGAAGTGATTGTGCCCCTGTACTCGGCACTGGTGAGGCCGCACCTCGTGTGCTGTGTGCAGTTCTGGGCTCGACAGTACAGGAAGGACATCGAGGTGCTGGAGAAGGTTCAGAGAAGGGCAACCAGAATCATTAGGGGACTAGAGGGTAAGTCTTACGAAGAGAGGCTTAGGGAGCTGTGGCTGTTCATCGTGGAGAAGAGGAGGCTGAGGGGAGACCTTATTGCTCTCTACAACTACCTGAAAGGCAGCTGTAGTGAGATGGGTGTTGGCCTCTTCTCCCTAGTGAATAGCAACAGCACAAGAGGGAATAGGTTCAAGTTGGACCAGGGGAAGTTTAGATTGAATATTAGGAGAAACTTCTTCATCGAAAGAGTGGTGAAGCAAGCATTGGAACGGGTTGCCAAAGGAGGTGGTGGAATCACCATCCCTGGATGTGTTTAAAAAACTGTTGATGTAGCACTTCAGGAGATGGTTTAGTGTTAGGGTGGTGTTGTAGGGCTGTAGGTTGGGCTTGATGATCTTAAGGTCCTTTTCAACCTTTATGATTCTATGATTCCTTGCATACCAGGTGGACTCTGCTGTGGTAGCTTTCTTGATGTTGTACCTTTCTTAATGTATGAACAATGCTGTACCTTTAACGTAAGTTTTAATTTTCAAGTCACCTTCCGCAGTTATTCCACATTTCACTTTTGGCATAGTTTAACATTCCAGCTGCAAAAATTTTTCATGAACCTGCAACTTATTTATGTAATGGTACAAAATACTAATATATAAATTAGTGTGAAAGCACCACACTGCTTTTACTGTGTTCCGCAGATATCACACTTTTCTGGGAAATATTTTATAGTGTACTAACTGCCTGATCATTAAGAATTAATTATGAAATAATCTGTCTTCTTTTTTTTTTTTTCTTAAGTCAGCTAAAACAGTAGATGTGCTGTTACAGTACTGTGATTTGGAGTGATAAAAAGAATTGCAACAGAATTCTGATTGCTCTTGTTCTTCAAAACTATAAGCTGAATTAGTTGTAATTTAATTGAAAGAACAGAATAACTTAACCTTATCTTACCTGTTTATAATCAGGACCACAGTGAACATTTTATTATCATTAACAAAAAGCAGTGATTTTTTTGGTTACTATGAGTAATCCTGGCACTTCCATAATTAAATAATTGATTTTTTTTCATCCTTGAGAACAAAAATACAGTATTGTTTCTATTTCTTCAGTTCTTTGCAAGGGCTGAACCTGCAGGTGAATCAGAAAATTTTTTCTTCTGGCATTGTTGTTACCTAAATAGCAGTCAGTTGGGTATTACCACAGCAATGCATATCTTCCATTTGCTTTAGCAAACCTTTGAGCAGGGAAATGCTTGAAGGATTGCTGTCTCCTTTTGTTGTGTATAACAGCAAGTTTTAAAATCAGCCTGTCCCATGTCAGCTTGTCATGGCAAGGGAAATCCATTCCACTTCAGTCTCAGCTGCAGCCTGAAATCTTGTTCCGAGTTTTAATAGGATCTGCTCCCTATTGCAAGTAGTACTCTGCTTCCCTCAGAACTGTCCCAATTCAGAAAAGCAGCAGTAGGTGTAGGAAAACAGCAGTACACAAGTGGACTCACTTTTGCTCCTGTGACACTGTAGTAATGTCCATATCTCCAAATACAGGTCATCTGCTTATTGTACCTCCCAAGTAATTTTCTCCCAGAGGAAGGGTGCTCAGATATGCAAAGTTGCTTTCAGGGGTATAAACCCTCCTCTTCAGTTCTTGAGGGGAGTAAAAGGAGCAAACCAACAGCCAGGCTTCAGCTGTGCTGCTGTTCACATCTTTTCCAGTAGAATGAAACATACAACAGAGCTACAATGAACCGTAAGCGAGCAGCTCATTATACCAATTTCTGTACCATCTGATATAGATTACATGTTCAGTGCAATTCATTGTGGATTGCTGTTTATAATGCTGATTGATGTATCACCTTGGAACTAAAGCTCCCAACTGACTTCTTACAAGACCCAACACTTAAAATGCCTGTGACACTGTACAGGTATGGCAAAGCCTTTCTAAGACTGAGCAGATCCAGAGGATGCCAGCATTGCCCATTTACCAGGCTCCTATGTGAGTGGACTATGTTTTCCTGATGAATGGCTTGGAGAACATGTGGAACTTGTTTTCTTGTATTCCTGGTGGGATGGGTATCTTAAATTTTGAGAAGGTACTTCAAAGAGTAGGAGTTCAGTTGGAACTGGAGTGGAATTTGTGTGTTCTGTTTTCTGTGTAGTACATTAAATAATATGTTTGAAGACTTTATGCTCTTCTCTCCTTGGACCTCAGAAACAAAGAGAGAGTTTTTCAGACAAGTGGAAGTCACTGGGAAAGAAGTTAGATGTTTAGGAAGTGCAATGACTCAGGCCTTTCAGAGGAATGAATGAAATGCAGTTCCTCATCTTTGTCAATATTTGTTGGGTAAAAAAATTCTGTCAGATAGTAACAAGCCCTCTTTTTGCTTGCCTTTAGTGCTGTTGTTGGTGTGATGCGTTGCCTGTTCTCAAGAACTTCATTCTCTTGTGTGTGTTTAAGCTTCCTCTCTCATGACCATTTTGTATTCAGTCACAGAAATGGCTTTAGTAATGAGTGAAGTCTGCACCACTCCTATTACTGTCTACTGATCCTTGCTATGCCTCTGTAATGTGTGCTGGATTACTGCAGTTTAAGATAAAACTCTATTATTCTAAGTCACTCAAATGAAAAGAGGGTGACACTGTACAGCAGGAAAATGCAAAAGAAGAAATTGTTTTAAATAAGCCATATCTGTAAGTATTAAGCTTGCAAATCCATCCAGATGTGTGCAGAAAATCTTTGCAAGTTATTAAAGAGTTCAGAAAGCCTTATGGGAAGCCTTATGGCTGACCTTACCACCTTTTGTTATTGATGATGGGTATGGCAGACTGTACTAATCTTCAGGCTTCGTTACAAAAAAAAAAAAAAACAACACATTCTTTTAATGTAAAGAAAGAATTGAAGTAACGGCAAAAATAAGACAATGTACTTCCCTTCAGGGAAAATTCTGGCTAGAAAGTCATCGGTGAATCATGAGCTGATGACTGACCTGGAAAAAAGGCATTACTTTTAAATTCTCTGCCTTCCTCTTTATTCTCCCCTCCCATCCAGCTCTCACCAAGAATGAGGAACTGGAGGAACAGGGAAGGCTGGTCTAAATGTGATTTGAAGCTCACTGAATTAGCTTCAGTTACACCTCTGACTCTTGAAAGGCTGTGAATCTCTAAAAGAGGGAAAACGGCATGGAGAGAACAGACATCATCCTCAAAGGGACAAGATTTGCAAAGTCTAAATGGAGGACAAACTATGTTTATGAAAATCTGTTGATAGCTCTTTAAGCTGTAAAGACAGAAAACTAGTTGCTTTCATTCATTCGTTTTTCAGTAAAGTTGTCCTTAAGGCAGTACTGATCTATGTGTGGATAACTTCTTATATAGAAAACAGACTTTATATATATATGAAATGTATTTTCTGTATATATGATTTCAACTACTTCTGTCTCCATCCACCACTGCACGTTGAATTTTTAGATTCCAGGTTTCATATTTTGAGCTATAACATGAAATATGATAAAGAAAATGCTTAGAGCACCTCTACAGGTACCACATAAAAGTTTATTTTGCTTCCAGGAACTGGGTGATATCATAATATTTTATAGTGCTTTGATTACTCTAGTGCTACTTATTCTCATATTAAAGTAGAGGAAACTGTGTACATTTATTGTACATTAAAAGACTTAAGTTTAGAAACAAGGGGCAAGAGAAAGCATTAACATTATTGATATTGCTTGTATGCCACCTCTGAATATGGCTGTTTAGTTAGTGTGACTTTTTTCTCCACTTTATGCTGCAGAGTCAGATATGAGAGCCTGGATGCAAGTTGTTATATAGTTACTTATATCTAGACTATCTTGATAATGAAAATCAGCTTTACTAAGGCTTTGCAACACTCTTAAATTAAAAAACTGTTAAAAACTGCATAAGTTTTAAAATGTTCAGTATCTCCATGATTTGGAAAACGAATCTGAAATTTGCTAAGTGTGGTTTCCTCGTATATGATATGTCCTGTGTGAAAGTGCATATTATGTTTAAGCAGTCTGTGTATGCTGCAGAGCTGCACAGGATTTTAGCATTTAAAGTATCTGAAAAATCTACTGATGCTTCATATTTATTGTGTATTTTCATGCTGACCTCATGGCTTGTGACTGCAGGAGTTTGAACAGCAATTCCTTGCAGCTCTTCCCCCTGGGAGTTCCCACACTACTTGAAGATCTAGGCAAGGATATTTGTGGTCACACGGAAAAACTGTAGTTGTGGAGTGGCAGAAGGAAGGCAGGAAATATGAACAGTATGGTAGATGGAGACGGAAATGAGATCAGTAGCAAGTGCTTTTGGGACTATGGAGAAAAGTACCGAAGACTAAGAAGTACAGATGACAGGGTAAGCAGAAGCTATGGATGTCAGAAAAGATTAGGGGACAAGGAATGTATTCTATAAATAATAAAGCCCTGATACTTGCAAGTCATGGAAATGTGGAGTTGTGAATAGCTCCATTAAAGACCTGTCATATGTACTGGTAAAACTTATGTTGCCACTCCAGTAGATCTCTATGAAAGAAGTTAGAAACTTTGTACTGCTACCTTTTACTGCTTTTTTGACATTAAGTCCACTGACCAGATTATTCAAGGCTAGGATGTTTCTGTGTTAACAAAGTCATTGCTTCATTTTGTCTAAAACAGAGAAGAAGGAGTATAAATTTTATGTCCACAAAATATTTTTAAACATCATCAAGATTTTCTTTTAATGTGAACTAAAATCTTAAATTCTGAAATATTGCCAATCGTGCAATTTTTGTTGTACCTTGTATCTATCTATCATGAAAAAAAATTCCATTACATGTTTCCAGACAATTTTGTTGGGTAAGACAGGTTGGTTTCACAGGCCCCATTTACATGGTTTCAGAGAGCCTAGGCACTGAAGTAAGAAGGCCAACTTTTGTATTGTACTTCCAGTCTGCCTTACAGCTTGACATCTTTGGAGGGACTAGTTTGGAGAAAACAGTGGAAAAGATGAGTTCTATCCCAATGCATACTAGCTTATAATTCTGATTTTTCTATCTGACTGTATTGATTCTTATTTTTCACCTTTCTGTATAGTCATCTTGTATTGCTGTTTCATGGTGAGCAATTTACTTTCTGTTGAATGTTATTCCCAGTGAAGGCACTAATTTATTCCTTGCTAGAGAGGCACCAAATCTTTAGCTTACTTTTCACTGAAATATTTTGCTTTGTTATCAACACTAATCTGAAACCTGGGTGAAATCAATATACACAGAAAATTAAATTATTTACTGAGTTCAATGTTATCAATCTCATAAAGATTTGTAACATACAAAGCAGATATATGTTTATTTCCCTCTCCTAGTTGCTTTCAAAAACTTCTGTCTTCTTGGTACTATAAATTTCTTCCTACTGAATGCAGAAAAAATATATTTTGTGCTACTTTATGTCATCTGCTATCTCACTGACATAGGTGGAGTTCTGGAGCTCGTATACCAGTACTAAATTTGTCCCAATAACTTTTGTAATGGTAAAGCATTAGAGAATATTTTTCACCTGTCTGAAAAACTATCTCTGTGATACAATTTCTGATGACATGATCGTTTCATGTGTAGCTTTGGACTTCAGCACATTTTCAGTGTTGCAAAATAAAAGCCTATAGTATACCTTCTGTATGCGAGAGGCATGTTCCCACTTCTGTTTGAGAAATACGTACACTTCAAAGAATACACATCCTGTGACTGACCTACCAATGCTTATTCACTTGTATAATCTTTACTTGCACAAGTAATGCTTGTTAAAACTCCCAGATACAATGCAATTACTCTCATGCTTTAAGGTTGCATGGATCTTGACAATTGTATTCTGCCCCCAGCTAAAGGCTTGCTTCAGTTTCATCTGCTAAAGCCTTCCAGCTGAATGCTTCCCTGCGGTGAATATATGTTTTGAAAGCTGACAAGTATATGGCTTAAGAAGCAGAGAGCCAATTATAAAATGATAAACAATTTTTATGAAAAAGCATATCTAGCTTCCTTTTAAAATTATAACTGTGTTTTCAATGCTTTATAATGTTGCTGTTTACCTCACTCAGCAGCATTTGTTCTCGGGAAAGACATGGTAGGAGAAAGAAAGAAAATGTGAATGTTGTCAATACTCACCTTAACAATGACCTTCGTTGTTGGGGCAAGAACTGAGGTCATATTTGGCACTTAGCCCAAGACTGTTCTGCAACACTGCTCTGTCCCAGCATAGATTTTAGCCAGAGTTCTGTGCTTAAAACTGGGGACAAGTATTTGCAAAACAGCAATGCCAAGACTGAATTTTCTAGTTTCTCAAGGTAATACATAGGCTGGCTGCATTATGTTACATTGTGTCACAACTTACGAGTCCTTACTGTATGTATGCATATGGGATGTATACACATTAATATCTCTTCCTTATAATCCTAATAATGATCAAACTTTAAAAGTGAGAGTTGTGCGATATATTGCATTAAGCTGGCTTGGCTTCTAGGATAGCTGTCATAAATTGGTTTTACATATCAAGAGTGGCTATTAGTTAATTATATAATCTGGCTTTTTGATTTGTTTCACATGCAGCCTTACTTTTAGACAAAGCTGCCAAGTGAAGAAGAAATGGAATTTCCTTTTTTTTGTTATCCTTCTTTCAATTACTTTAGATACTCATATCCTCATATTCTAGTGAATGTAATTAAACAATTCTTAGAAAATTATTAAGTCAAAAAATCTTTGGAGCACAGTTATGCTTATGAGTGAGTGAGTGTATGTGTTTGTGAGACAGAGAGGAAGCTATACTAGGAATGGCGGTGTCTTTGTTATTTGAGTTAAGAAGTGGTTTTCTGCATATATCCAACTCTACAAGCCAGACATACGAAGCATTTTCCCTCAGAGTATTATTGTAATAAGTATTGTCTTGCCAGTTCTCCATGCTGAATTTCTCTCCACGGTGCAGTGGGATTTTTGGCAGGAGCTAACATGGAGCATATGGGATCTTGGTGTTAGACAGAGATGTACTGCTGGTGGAGAAAATGTTGTGCCCTTACCCCACAAGGGTGTCTTATAATGCACAGGAGTTATCCTGAGGTGTCTACCCTTCCAGATTTGGTCAATTCCAAAGGAATGACATAGAAGTACATCAGAAAAAATTTTATGGAAATTAATTTAACTAAGGGTTTTACTACCTATTTATACTCTGTAAAGTCAGTTTATAGAACATCCGTTGTCTTTGCAAGGCTGTTTCAGTCAAATGTGTATTACTTCACTGTAAAATGAGCGTGTACCTTGGCTCACACTCTAGCTCACAGATATTTCTGCAGCTACATGCAACTCAGCAAAATAACACACATTTATACCAGTAACACGATGACCCAAATATTTGTTAAGCTACTGCGTGTTGCCTCATTAGATGTACACTTTCTACTGTGTTTTTTTAATATTACTGGCTGCAGTGTTTTCTGCTATTTAGCCCATGTATCTATTTAGCAGGCTATATAATTACTGTTGAATGTGTCAAAATTGTCCTAAGGTGATAATATCTTGTTCCCCTGCTCCATCTCCTTCGTACTTGTGTTATGTAGGCAAGCACACAACTTTTTACACAGCATCATTTTATTTTTTAGTTATCATAAATTATTCTTGCTAGTCTGTTTTCAGTGTGGCTGCTGTACTATTGAATTGTGTTAGATTATCTTTTCTTTGTCCATGTGTGTGTGTGCATGTATAAATGTTAAACACTGAAGCTCTGTCTTGTCCTTATCTTGTTCTGATACACATCAAGAACAACTTTCCTCGGGTGAAATTGCAATTTTATAAATAATGGCAACGGTGAAGAAAATGCGTCTTCCTGCTCCATGTCACATACAACACTATTACCTTTCTCTTCCATGCTTTTCCTGTTCTTCTATCCACAAAAGTTACTTTTCTTGGTATGATGAAGCTCATATGAATTAAGTTGCAATGTACTGTGCTCTGTAATTCAGAAACCTGAGTTTTACTGTTTTTAAAAATTTGAAATATAAATGAACACCTTCTATATGTTTATTCACTTTATTAAGAATTTATTGTAATAGAAAATTGACTATAACATAGGAAAATAATACTTTGTAAGGATAGTTGAAATACATTATTTACGTACATCAGGTTTCATTCACTTGGATTCACTGGTTTATTTTCAAAAGAAGTCCTTTACATGTATTAAAAATCATTTGATACAGCTTTTTCTGGTGCATCTGCACTAGACAATTAAAATGTAATTTGCAGAGCTCTATGACCAGCAGAATTGCCTAAGCAGTCTGAAGGTATTTTCTTTAATAAATGCCAGCCACCTAGCTTCACCTGAATAATACTTTTATCTTTTTAATGGTTATGATATGGAGATCTATTTGCCTTTAAAGCTTCAGTAAATATCACAGGCGTGCAAGAATCATTTGAGAAAGATTATTTCCCCTTACCCCATTGTTCTTTCTCCTTTTCTTTTTTGAAGAAGATAGGTGTGGCCATTAAATAGGAATATTAAGCTATAGAGAAGAGGGGACAGTGGATAAAAGGTCATTGTTTCAAACCTGAGAGCATTTGTGGAGTAACATAAACTTTTGATTACCAATTCTGGTATTAGTACATAGAAAACCAATTACACATGTAGATAATAATATGTCAGCTTCACTCCAGACACCCCTCTGCCTTCCTGGTCTCCAGTCCCTCAAGGCAGTTCTTGTGCCACCCCCCTGGTGAGATGATGGGCAGCATAGGCAGTGGGGGTCAAAGTGTGGTGCTGCCTTTGCTTTTTGCTGTTCCCAGTATATAACCCAACTCCTCCAGCATGGTTTCCTCCACCAACTGCAGTCCCTTCAGGGACTGTATTGGCTCAAGTGTCTCCCGCTGTGTCACCACTTGTGCTTCCCCCACTTATGTCTTCTTCAGGTCTGCAGTTTGACCTGGGCGATTTTCTGGGCTAAACTGTGATGCTAAGAGCTGGTGCTATGTCATACCTTACATTGTATATGATGTCACAATTCTTCCTCTCAGTGCTTGAAGGGGGAAGGGATAGAAACGAAAATATTCAGAAAATGCAATTTTTCTGGATTCTGCTGAGAAAAATGACCATTAAAATATAATATCAGAATATCGGCCTATTCAGTGAAGAGTCAATGAGAGACAACATTATATTATGCAGAGTGGACTCCGTATGTGCAGGATGTTAAATAACATGTAAACATATAACGTGCAGAGACATGTGACACGGGGAAAAGGGGTGAAGCAGTTTAAATACTTGATTCTGTGTTTCCTGATGTAGCTTTTCTTACCTGTATGTGAGATAATTAAATGTGGTTTCCAAGTCACCTGCATCTAAGATGAGTATATCCCTTTTGACAGGATCTTACTCTTTTGGTCCACTTCCATCACTATTTCATAACGCATTTGCACTGATAGATGGAGCACCTGCTACCAGACACATCAGTCCTGGGAATGGAAAGGTTTGGAGAGGACAGGAACAATTGTATTCCATATAAGCAACTTCCGAGTAAGATAGCCAGAAGTTAGGAAACAGCTGCTAGTCTAGGAGCTGGGAAGCAGCTCTTCATTTGCAAAAAAATAACATTCAACAGTTTCTTCTTTTAAGTTAGGTACCAACTAAGTTAATGCAGAATCTTGTACTGCATTGACCTTCAAAAATATGCAACCTCCCATCAAAAAGTTTTCTTTTTTTTAAAGAAGGGCACAGAAGTTCAATAATTTCAACATTGTTTTCAGGTTTTTTTTGGGACAGTTCACAGAGAGAGAGGAAAACAAATCTTTTTGGTCAAATGCCCATGCAAATGAAAGAAAAGGAAATACGCTCAAGCAATCTGCTGTATGGCTTTGTGCAGAGGAATATATTGAGAGTGGTACCTATCCCAGAAGAGCGTATTATTCAGAGGTCACCAGAGAAGTGTTGTCAATGAACATCCCAACTGCTCTGTCAGACCATTATCTGCCTCTGCTCCCTTACACCTTCTTTGGAGGTGTTTTTTACTATTTTTATTCTGCTGCGGGTCTTAAGGATGTAATGGTCTTCTTTGAAAAAAGGGATGAACAAAACCAAATTGATCTAGAAATTAATGGGTTTTCTTGAAATGAACACCTATTGCTAGTGCTGCCACAGAAATTATGCCTTTTAAATTCTGGTATTTGTTCTCTACACTGTTTATTTATTTATTTATTTGTGATTTTTTTTTTTTTTTAATTACAATTCTGTGGATAGAAGCATTTCAAAAAAGTCTATGGAATATCACAGTTCCAACAGATTTCCCTTGTTCTGGTTATTAGATTAGATTTCTTCATTCTCGTCCTTCTGCTATGGACCTTGAAAAAGTATATAGCTACTAGTATAGAAAAGTTAGATGTTTCCTATGTTAGAAGATTATTCTCTGCTTTTGTGAGAAGCTGTGTATCTTTTAAACACTAGAAATCTGCTGCTAAGTACAGTTCACAGCATGAAGATAAATAATGCCCTTGAACTAGAAAACCCTTTTAATTATTGGTGGCTGTTCAGAAGGCTTAGCAATTTAAACTAACACTTCCTTACAAAAATCATCACAGTTATTCAAACTTCTAAGCCCAGCAATCATTTCAAGACAATGTGGTAGCATTCTTTTATAAAATAGATCACTGATGATATTCTGAAAGCTTACTCTGGTAATTTTCGTTTTCTTTTTTTTTGCAATGTGCAATAAGAATTACAATATACAATTTGAGTTGTTAAAATGTCGTAAAATTATGTCAGTTTAGCGGGGACTATCCAGGAGTAAGGCATGCTATGGAGGTCATTCTTAATTCTCACGAGAGCAGTTGATGTGAGTTCACAAATGGATACTTTGCCAGGCCACTGTTCTGGAGAATGTTCAATAAATCTTAAAGCACAGGAAAACATTTTAAGGATGTAAAGAAATACTAAGGCAAACACTCAATGCCAAAATTAGTAACTGAGGGATGCACGTGTATGATTTAACCAGAACTTAAAACTAAATCCTTCTATTACCCTAAACATGAAACAGAGTTCACCATTTAATCATTTGCATTTGAACGAGCAGTATCAGAGAGTAAAAAGTTTGAAAAGAAATTTACTATTTTATTGTTATTATTCTACACGTAGAACATCATCCCTGAAGTCAGGTCAGAATTTGGCAATGTAACACGAATCTAAAAATCCTCTTCCATTTGTAGAAGAGAACATGTACTCAGAACTCTGCTTGATGTAAGAGATAAGTTCAGAGTGCATTCTTGCAGATGTCGTAGCACAGCCTGCAGGGAACGATGCGCTATAATGGAGATTCCCTGCAAGGCGCAGCACGTCCCTCCCCTTAGGTCTGACAGATGACATCCTTTTGTTACTTAATTTCTTTTCCTTCCACACACACTTACTGCATTTCTAAAATCTAAGCAAGAATGGGTAATTGTTGTCTTTGTTTTGCAATCACTAATTTATCAAAACACTTTTACAATCTTCAAACACATTAGGGTTTAATTAAAACATCAGAGAATTTATTCTCTCTCTGTCCATTCTGCTGTATCACTCAGAATTTGTTAGGCTGGTATTAAAGACCAGAATCATGTTTACTCCAGCACTTCCTAAAAATATAGATGCAATTGTAAACAAAGTATTTGCTCTTTCATAAATAATTGATTTGGTTGAAAGGTTAAGGATTGTTTTGAACAGCATTATAGCAGAATTATTCAGGATTTTTCAAGTTTACCCTCATAGAAGTCATATGCCCAAACACTGAGCCATCTGACAGCTTGGAAAATTTTTATTACTCTGATCTGTTCTAATTTAGAGTCTTAAATTCCTCATTGTTTTTGCTTAAGAATAAGCTGTTTGACAAATGTATTTTTCTCTGAAAATGGGATCTTTAAGTGGGTTCACAGAGAAGTCTGTACCTCATTGACTTTTTGCCTAAAGTATAAAAGTCTAAAGGCAGAAGACAGAGCATGGGAAAAGTAAAAATATTTGGGCATGTTGTACATCCTCTGTGAAGGTTAATTACTAAATCTCATCAAATCTTTTCAGTCCCTCACAAGGGCTGTCATTCAGAATATATTCAAATAAGCTTTGCTTTCATTTTCCAGCCTTTGAATAAGTGTGAAGCTGGCAAATATTATTGTTCAGGGTTTTTTTATTATTTTTTTCCGTTCTTTTTAATTTACCATTTTTCTTTTAGCTATCAGAGAGTATCTCCGTGCTCTTTTCAAGTCTGCTGTTTGTGCTATGGTGAAAGGCTAATATTTAAAATAAAGAAGAGGGTGTGCAAGCCTTATAGAAATGAAAAATGGAGTTTTAATACTAAATCATAAACATTATGGATGTAATTATATTTATTTGGTGCATTATTCAGCAGCAGAACTATGAACTAGTAGGTTGAGGATACATCTTTGGATCTATATGAACCATATTGAGTAAAGGAAATGTCTAGATTTTCAGAAAAAAAATCAATGCATACTGTTGATTATTTAAATTTTTTTTTCCTGATCAGATTCCTGATTTAAAGGAAGAGTAAGAGACCTGGAAAACAGATGCATTTGAAAATAGATATTAATTTCAAAAGGTGATCATGACAAGAAAATCAGTTGTGAAGAAGTCCTTGAGATTTATGTCTGTGGTCTTGCTCAAAGTGGGTGAATATTTTCTGGTGGAGATTATACAGGAGACTGTCTTCAGAGATTTTGATGAGCATGCAGATTATAGGAATAAAACAGGAGTTCTCCACTGCTTGGAAACAATTTACCTTATAAAAGGGTAAGGGAAAGGAAGAAGAGAGAACTGTTAATCCTAGAACTGGTTTTGTGTGATCTATGAAGTAATGTGGTTAAGTTTAGATACAATCTTCTGAGTAAGGAGCTCAGATTTTTGGGGGGGGTAGTTGTGAGAAGATGATACTTTTAAGTAATCTGGCTCCTTTTCTTTCCCCATTTTGGTAATAAAACTGTGTTGAAAGTAGGTTTACAAACTGAAGCTCTTTTGTTTCAGACAGCATTACACAAGCATCATCTGTTGTTAGGGAGATAGTCATCCGGGAAACAGTCATCAAAAGATAGCATGGTGTCTTCACCAAATTCAAGACTGTAAGGACTGTTCTGTTGAAACCAGAAAAGTTCCTTCCTATTATATTTTAAGCTACACTAGCAGCTGCTGTAATACATAAAACAGCTAAATTATTTCATAACAGTGAAATTAATGAGTTTAAATGACAGCTGCAGTCTGCTCCTCTCCGGTCCAAACTTTCAACTAACTGGGATGAACACAGACTACAATTTGAGGAAAGTCATCCCTTTTATCTGTAAAACTCCCATTGACAACGACACATATTCACAAAGAAAAGAGAATTAGCCTTGTTGGAGAACATTGTAAACCAAATAATTTTAAACTAGCAACAGTCAAAGGACTTCCTTGGCTGTGACACTAATATTTTTTTACAGAGGGAAGACAAAATTTTTAGTAAACCAGTGTGAATGGTAAACCAGAGAACATAATATATGGATGTGATTTTTAACTCTTGTTGGGAAAAAAAAAATGTAGCCTTTACTGACTTACAGTAGCAGAAAGCTCTCAGGATAAACCATTTAACCCAAATCTTGGCTAATCTTTAACTGGCATATTTAACTGAGTGTCCTTAAGATACAAGCTGCATATGCGCAGTATAACATATGCAAAGCTTCCATGTGCAGAGTTTAGAGGAAGAGATGCACAAAACATTACATCTAAGGTAAACCTGGCACAACAAAATGCTTGCATATTTTGATTCTAATATGTATATTTAATGCTTCAGTAGTATTATTTCCAGTAAAATATTCTAATAATTTTTTTGTAGTTTATTAGCATTGTAGGAGAGCGTGCAATACTCTTACAGTCTTTCTTACAACAGTCAGCTTTAGATACACGTCACAAGTTTTTTCCCTCGCCTAAATATATGCTTGCAGCGATAATCAATTACTTATTAAATATCTTACTTGAATTGTATATCTTACTGAAAAGTAAAAATTCAATAAAGAAATTCGACTTTCAGAAGCATTCTGATTTGATCCTGATCCATAACATCGTAAAATTTTTTTAAGCCACATCTGTTGTAAAATGCTGTCTCATCTACTTACAAAATTGTGAACTACTCAAACTAAGATTATTTAGTTTGTTTAGTAATGCTTTAATTAAGTGTGCCTTCAAATACATGCTAAAAGGCTTTGCTTAGTCACTCCAAATGGGATCTTATAATTTCAGAAACTGTACTTCACGAGCACCTACTGGATGTTTAGGGAAAGGTCTTTTTCTATGTCTGGGTCTCTCAGCAAGCTGAGTATGTAGTTCTATTCTAGGGTGACTGTTTTGTCTGAAGCTAACTTCATGTTTGTGAATTATATTGACAATTCATGGTTGCATGAATACCATAGGATATTAATCTAGAATTAACAAGTGCATCGAACGTTAACCTTACTTGCTTTGCTGACGCAAAGCTGTATTCAGACATTAAAGTAAGCTAGGTTAGTCAGCAAGATAAAAGGATGGCATCAGAAGCTTCATAGCTGAGTTAAGCCAGGAGTTTAGTGACAGTCTAAGCAGACCTAAGTGCTGATGGCTGTACCTGATTCCATCTCCGCTTTTCCTCCCACATCATCTGACTTTTTCCTTGAACATTCCTTGTTCACAGCAAAAATTAATAGCATATTTGCACAATATGATACATACACAGCAGGCATACTTGAAAAGTATGCTAAAATCGGGCATAAAGGAGAGTGGGGGCAAAAATGGAAGTAGAACTGCTAAGTAGGTATTTTTCAGCTGTAGAATAAAATGAGGAAGAAATTATGAAGTAAAATCATTAGAAGCTTTGGGTCACTTCAACAACATGCTTGGAAGATAAATTTCTGATAAAGTAAGCACAGGGATGTACTTACACTATAATCTTGATGTTGGATCTGACTTATTTTACTCCAACATATCAATCTTTTAATCTACCTGTGACAATTTAAGTGAAATTTCTTCTGGTGAGCACTTGTGAAATAGCTCTAGAGTTTCATCATATTAAGTCTCTGTGATTCAAACTTTATGAGTCTGAGTGACACCTTGTGTTGCCTTCTGCTGTGCCTTCTGTCACATGCAATGCTAATTAGCCACCTCATTTGAAGTGTGATCTTGCAACCTGACTTTTTTTGCCTTCTACCTTCTCTTTAGACCCCTTTGCAAGGCTTCCTAATTAGCTACCAGACTGCCACATTTATCACATACGCATCAGGTGGAGACTTGGATATCTTTGGAAATGCACCAGAATGCAGTCAGGGGAAATATTTTCTGGTGTTTTTAACAAGCACAAAATTCATATGTACAATGAGGGGAACCAGAGGCAGAGGATGATGGAGCAAGGCACCTTTTTAAGACTCCTGTACAACTGTGCAGTATCTGTAGCAGTGCCTCAAGTCTACATCTGCATCTCTTCTGATTGTGCCATATTCACTCTTACATGGTTAGAGTCTTTCCTTTCAGCCTTTACAAGTCATGTAATTTTTTGCATGGGGAGAATGTATTTTTCTTTTAAAAAGCAGTTTTTAATTCTCCTTTGGGGTACTGCTGTCCTCTGGAGCGTACTTGCACAGAGAGGATGGAGAAAATACATTTTCTCTGGAATGTAGTTACTACTTTTATTCTCCTAGCTCCTGAGTAGTGCTTCCACTACTGTGGTTGACACCACTGGCCTTATTCTAAAAAGCCTTAAATAAGAGGCTTTACTCAGATGCAACGACCCTTTACAGGCTGAGAGAGTTGGGGTTGTTCAGTCTGGGTAAGGAAAGGCTCCTGGGAGACCTTATAGCAGCCTTACAGTATTTAAAGGGGGACAAGAGGAAAGAAGAGGATGGACTCTTTATCAAGGAGTGTAGTGGTAGGACAAGGGTTTTATCAGGGAGTGTAGTGATAGGACAAGGGTAATGGTTTCAAACTGAAAGAGGAGAGATTCAGATTAGATATAAAGAGGAAATTATTTTCTGTGAGGGTGGTGAAACACTGGCACAGGCTACCCAGAGAAGCTGTGGATGCCTTGTCCCTGGCAGTGTCCAAGGCCAGGCTGGATAGGGCTTTGAGCAACCTGTCTAGTGAGAAGTGGCCCTACCCATGACAGGGGAGGTTGGAACTAGATGATCTGTAAGTTCCCTTCAACCCAAAACCATTCTATGATTCTACGGTTCTATGATTCTACATGCAGGCCTGCACAGTGCCATGTGTCCAGATTTATGGAGGAATGGAGCAATGGACTCGGGCTCTTCTTCCTGGGCACTGGCCCTAAGAGCAGCCCTGCACCCCTGCAGCACTCCTGCCCAGGCTGCAGGCAGGGACTGCCTCTTCCTGTCAGTGACTGTGGGAACAGGCTCCCAGATATGCTGGGGGATGGTCAGGGCAATCCTCAGCCCATGAGAGCTGCTTCCAGGTGGCACTCCATTGCGGGGCCCAATGCAGCCTGCAGTACAGTCCTTGGTGTCCCTTGGCCCTGCCTGACCATGGGCCTAGCTGAGCCAGGCCCACATCCAGAGGCCCATGGCCCAGCCTGGCCCCGACCCAGCGAGCTGCCCTGTGCCGGGGGCTGTTCCAGTGGCCCCCGGCTGCCCTGCTGCTTGCTGGGGCTGTGGGGCAGACCTGGGCTGCTGTGCCCTGCCCTTATACTCCCTGCCTGCAGTCCCGGCCCATAGGGAGCTGCAGCCCTCATGGTGCGCTGACAGAGAAAAGTCTGCTCCCTTAAAGCAGAAGATGCTGTTTTGTTTAATACTTTCAAAGACATGAAGAAAAGCAGTTTAGTAAATGATTTAAAGATTATTTTGATGTTCCTCACCCCTTCACTGTCATAGAAGCTCCTCTAGTCTTTGTGTCACTGTATCCTAAAACTGAGAAGGAAGAAATAAGGATTTCTATCTTAACACAACCTGGGGTGCTTATTTCATCACTGAAACTGTAGCTTTGCCCTATGTAAGTTTAAACAGGTGGCAGCCTTTTTATTAGTTGCCTGAGCTGCAATAAGTTGACAATTGAGAACCCTTCATAGTTAAATTAGTCTTGTGTGTGGACATCAGAGTTAGCAGCGATGTCCAGCATAAGCCATCAGCTCTCTTAGTAAATAGGAGGCATACACTCCTCATCCACTCCTTCACTCTCAGGAAAAAGTACTTAGTATTGACAAGCCCTAAAATCAGTAGCATTGAAAGAGTTATATTCTGTCTAGGTGATATTGAACATGCTTATTTGCTTAAAAATAACCTTACAACAAAGTTTTTCTTGTCAGGCTAGACACCTTCTCCATTTCTTTTGTCCTCTGCTCATGCTCAAGGATTTTGATATTCTGTTCACTGAAAAATTTCACAAGAAAGCCCGAAACTTGTACACAGTATAAAGCTAAGAGAATCACCTTACCTGTCCAGATATATATACTTCAAACACAAAATTGTCCTTATGGAAATTTAATGGTTTTTAAATATTGTAGACTGTATGAAATAGCTTGAAATACTGCGTGTGTTGAGAAGATTCCATATAAAATACAAAATTTCAGTGACTATCTGACAGCAGATACAGAAAACAGAGTGCACCAGAGAATGCTAAACCATTATCATGTCCCCTAGTTTGAAAGCAGGAGGTGAATTGGTTCATATGGGACAAAAACACTTTTTATTAAATATTTATATTAAAAATTGAAGTTCGAGTGAGTTGATCAATACAAGATAGTAGACAAAACTTTGGCAGTATCTAATGGGCTTATATATAATAGAGCTAAAAGCTTCTGGGTAAGTGTCTTAATACTTGCTGTGCTAATATTCTGCGCTTGCTAAAACCTCTGCTTACTTCAGGATTTTCTTGTTACAGTTGTCTCCATTGACAGTTCATTTGCACATAATTACTAACAATGGATGCACATTAAACAGAACATAGGTTTCTGTCCTGGATGGACAAAAGACAGTAAGCAACGTACTTTCCTGACTTCTTTAGCTCAGCCCCATTTTATGTGATGATTGCAGCTATTAGGTGTTACACAGTAATATGTGTATAGTTACGAGCAGGACATACAAGCTATGAACAGGCAATGGGTAGATTCAAATACCAAGCTACAACATGCAATTTAACAAGGAGCAAGGGTGTTAAACTAACACCTTTTGTTTAAAGTGATCTAATGCAGATCTGCAAGGCACCTCAATCTGAATTCTTACTTTCTCCCTTTATTCTCTCCAGCATGTCTAAGAATGGAAGTTACTGTGAGTACATTTCAGGCATGATAGTCTATACTAGATACAATACCCTCAAGTAAAAACCTCGTATTTTGTTTATCTGACATTTAGCACATCACATTTCCTCCTTGCTGCTTTTTGCTTGATTCACAGTTCTAGAGCTAAATGCCAACGGATTCACCCACCTGTTACACCAGTTATACTCTATGATGCCTGGACGCACAGTGCCACATGTTCCTGTGCTTCACCATAAAGCAATGACAGTGATACAATGATCTTCCTTGAATGCTTTTCATCTCCTCTAACTTGTTTTCTTGATGCTCTTTTCCTTTCTTTTCCTTTCTTTTCCTTTCTTTTCCTTTCTTTTCCTTTAATTTCTTTTTTAATTTCTTTTTTCCTATCTCCTTTCTTTTCTCTTTTTCTTTCTCCTTTCAGTTCTAGAAACCCTGTGAAGGCTATGTCCCTGCCACAAAATGCAATGGGAGCTAATAGTGTGGATATTGCTGAGATGTGTGCATTAGCTAAGCTACATAGTTCACAGAATTTTATTTTGCAGATAGGCCAAGCTTTGAAGACTTCATTTTTTTCTATGCACCTTCATTTCAAGACAAATATTCTTCATTTTCTAAACAACAAGTTGCAAGGATTCCTCACTTTTTGCTTTTTTTCTTTTTTCTTTTTTTTTTTTTTAATTTTAGCACTGTCATGAGCAATGATGCCATAACAAACGAAACACACGTGTAGCTTTTAGATCTACCTCAGAATTTCTTATCCCCAAACTGTGGGCAAACATCAGCAATGCCAATATCTATTCTAGAAATGCTTATTAGCTTTGAATAATGTAGAATAGGTCAAATAAATCCTTTGTTGACGCTACTAGACGTTGAATAAATCCTTAGAGGACTGTAATTTGTTTCTAAATGATACATTCTGAGCAGTGGCTACTGCCAGCACTGGTGAACTGATGGTTATCTATGCTCTACACTCTTGCTCTCTCTCTTAACATCTCTTTTATTCCTTGTTTGTTTGTTTTGCAGAACTACATTCCAAAGCACGTTCACTTTGTAGACATTACACTGTTATTTTCAGAGGAAGTTTCATAGAATTAAAAGCATGGAATATAACTATTCCACTGTTCCATGTGAAGGTCATTTTTACTGAGGTAGGGTGTTTAAACCTGTCTTTTTTTAAAGCTCCTTAGATCTTTAAAGGTAAAGATTCCACAATTATCCTGGTTTGTGCACATCCCAGGAAGGCAATTAACTTTTTCGGGAAAGGTAGTATGACTGGTATACATCTTCTAATCTACTATAATTGATAAGTTCTTTTCTACAGAACCAATACTTAGCCAGCTGTTCTTCATCCTTTCTGTATTTGATTCATTACATCTGTTAATTTGATAATTTACACTTGTTTATCTAGAGTTGCATCAGGTTTTTCATATTATTTCTGTAGTCTTTCAAGGTAAGTTTCCATAGTGTCCCTAACCTCAAACAGTCATGAAATTCATCCCACCTTGTTTAATCTGGAAGTGTAATAAAAATATTTTTCCCATCATGTAAACAGTTAATAAATAATACTGAGCTAACAGCAGGCTTTGTAGAAGTACACATGGTATCTGACCTTCCAAGCTATTGTCCTTTGGTCATCTGGATGAAACAATGGGAGTCCCTCATGCCAGAATTGGTTTTTGGAAACCCTAGGTCAAACTCTTTCCTTAAAGTAACCTTCTTTAAATAAATGTAAATCGAAGATCTCAATACCGCTAACAGCTCTTTTTACTATCCTGGTGTTATAACCAAAGAAAGTTAGTAAAACTTGGTGTTAAGTCCACTCACTGTGAATAAATTTACCTTCAATATGCATCCACTTCTAATCCCCAAATTAATGTGTGAGTGCCACAACACTGAAGAATCCAGAGAGAGGAACAGACAGATGCCTGTCACTTCTTTTGGGTCTTCTGCTGCTTCTACAACAACCCCAAAAGTTCTCAGTCTCCTCCTGATCCATGAGTATGTGAAATTTCAGTTTTGAAGCAGTAGATGAGTATCTGCTATGGTGGAAGACAATGTTCCTAATTTCCAGAGCAGTCATTTTTGAGAGTTTTTTTTTTTTTTACTTTTGATCATTATTCTCAAATGAAGGTAGTCATTATAATAGCTTGAAGCTATGAAAACTGCCAGAGACATATTGAATCTGCTGCAATTACAGTGTAATACTATACCTGTGACCTGGATATATGTAAATATTTACTTATATTTTCCATTGTTAAAATTTTGGAAGGCTTTGTAGCAGCCATTATTAAGTTGCAGATTTAAGTTTAGGTATCATATTTCATGGCTACACATAGGTAATACATCATTGGTAAACAGGCAACACTGCCTCTTTTGAAAATGTTCTCTTCCTCTCAGTGTCAAATCATAAATTGCAGCTATTAATAAGTAGTACTATTCAGGAGCACTTAAAAGTTGTAGTTAATTAGTCCAGCGACACTACTAACTGACCTTGGATTTCAGTAGTTTTACATCACATCTGAATGTAAGCAACAGAGTCATAGGTTTGCTACTTTCTACTCACGCAATTAAAGTTTCTTTAGTATTGGGATTATTAAGTAGCTGGTTGGTGCTAGGGCAGTGAGGTAGCAAGCAGAGTTTGGCTAAGAAATCAAAGTTATCAAGACATGCTTTTCTATTGGATAAAGGACTGGCTGGATGGTCACACTCAAAGAGTTGTGGTCAGTGACTCAATGTCCACATGGAGACCAGTGACAAGCGGTGTTCCTCAGGGGTCTGTTCTGGGTCCAGTGCTGTTCAACATCTTTGTCAGTGACATGGATGATGGCACTGAGTGCACCCTCAGCAAGTTTGGCGATGACACCAAGCTGTGTGGTGCTGTGGACTCACTTGAGGGAAGAGATGCCATCCAGAGGGACCTTGACAGGCTTGAGAAATGGGCCAGTGCAAACTGCATGAGCTTCAACAAGTCAAAATGCAAGGTCCTGCACCTGGGTCGGGCCAATTCTAGGCACAGATACAAACTGGGCACAGAGTGGGTTGAGAGTAGCCCTGAAGAGAAGGATTTAGGAGTGTTGACAGATGAGAAGCTCAACATGAGCCGGCAGTGCGCTCATGCAGCCCAGAAGGCCAACCCCATCCTGGGATGTATCAAGAGAAGCGTGGTCAGCAGGTCAAGAGAGGTGATTCTCCCCCTTTACTCTGCTCTTGTGAGACCCCACTTCGAATACTGCATCCAGTTCTGGTGTCCCCATGATAAAAGAGACATGGATCTGTTGGAGCGTGTTCAGAGGAGGGCCACAAGGATGATCCAAGGGCTGGAGCGCCTCTGCTACAAGGACAGGCTGTGGGAGCTGGGATTGTTCAGTCTTGAAAAGAGAAGACTCTGCGGGGACCTAATAGCTGCCTTCCAATACCTGAAGGGAACCTACAGGAAGGCTGGGGAGGGACTTTTTACAAGAGTGTCCACTGATAAGAGAAGCGGAAACGGGTTTAAGTTGAAGGAGAATAGATTTAGATTAGATCTTAGGAAGAAATTGTTCAGTACGAGGGTGGCAAGACTTTGGAATAAATTGCCCAGGGACATTGTGGCTGCCCCCTCCCTGGAAGTGTCCACGGCCAGGTTGGACAGAGCCTTGAGTAGCCTGATGTAGTTGAGAGGCATCCCTGCCCGTGACAGGGAGGTTGGACTAAGGTCCCTTCCAGCCTATGTCATTCTATGATTCTATGATTCTGTGAAACGTAACCAAACAAGAAAACATCTGCACTAAAAATGAAGTAGGATTAGAGAATGTCATTCCAAACTGAATGATGGGCCTGGGCAGTTTCAAAGTTACCTCATTCAGTGCAGCTGAAGAGTATTCCGTTCTAATGGGAGAAGCTTTAGTATCATTTAGAATTCTTTCATTCTTTAATCTCTCTGCTCTTTTTTATAACAAAAGATCGGGACTTACAAAACTGTGATGTCATTGTCAATGTTGTACACAAGCTAGTTCACAGTGACGCGTGCAAAACAGAGCAGAAAGAGTCACTTTGATGATGCTATACCCACCACTGCTGTATGAAAATAAAACGAAATTGATGACTCCCTGTTCTTTAAAATAATTATTATCTTCCAGCCACTGTGTTGGGTAGTCCTATGTGGCACAACAAGTTGTTGTGTAGACATAACAAACTTTATTCATATCCAGGCTTGAAGTTTTCTCCCTACAACTTTAATAAACTGCCAAGGTAGGTATTATATGTCATCAATGCTTGAATCCTTTCCAAACCAAATTAATGATGATAATCCTTGTAGAAATGGTTCAGCTTTGAACTAGTATTACACATAAAGTATTGTATCTGAATAACAATTCTTCACACGCGTATTTCTCTTCAGGACCTTGTTGTACAAAGAGTAAATTCATCATATGGAGTCTTTTATTAGGCGGTAGCTTGCTTGCGGAATCCCATACAGATACTGAACTGCTGCTACCCAAATGCTTTTGTCTTCTTTCTTTGTAGTGGGCTGACAAAATTATTTTATCACAGATAAAGAAATCAGTAAAATTGTGCACTTCTAAAGCTTTTTATTTACAACCTCTCAATTTCAAGGGAAATTAGGGACTATTGCCAGGGTATTTACAGTGTTATGATGTAAGAAACATTCTCCCACTTGAAGCAAACAGTTTTGAGATAGACGTTGGCGAATGGTTCTTCTGGATTTCAGACCCCATTGAGAAGGAAGGTGTCAGGGTGACAAGAGGGCTGGCTGTCCTCTGCAGTAGGAAGCCTGTCCCCAAGGGTGATGCTGGCATAGTGTATGCCCTCACTCAGGGGGGCAGTTCCACAGGCTCTGAGCACGAGGGCTGCTTATGGGGTCTGTCGTGGCCCCTGACATGGCAAGTGGTGAGCCAGGGCTGAGGTCCACCCAGGAGCTCTAGGCAGAAGCACGAGGAGATGATGCCAAAGGCAGGGCTGGGAACAGTAAATATATGAGGGGTCCATGCTTTTCTTACAAATATCAACCTTGGAAAAAGAAAAATATACAGCTTACTGTATATAATATAAAAGCATTGATGTTAGTGTTATGTAAACCTATAACCTTAGTGATTTAGAGGGGATTTGTTATTCTAAGTGTAAACATTCTGTCAGAGTATCCACAGCGGAGCTTCATCCTCCACATCCTTCTGTCCTTCATCTCAAAGGAAAATATCTCTCACATTAGAGAATCAGATGGGAGATATTTTTTAGAGAATTTTTGGAATTAAAGCATTCTTGTAATGCTTATTGCTAGTCAAAGTACTTAAAATCTTCTGTCAATATCTGAGGAACATCACACTTATTTTATCAATTATCTATTCAGAAAGTTTCAGGAAGACTTAACTTTTATCCTAACTTTAACTCAAAATTAGAGTTTTTCTCTCACTCTGAGTTACATCTTGCAAATCTATTTTTCACACATATTATGTTGCTATGTAACTGCTAAATAGAAAACAGGAGAAAACTACTCATAGAGGAAACTAGAGTATTCCAGCTTTTTTACTGTAGGTTTTCCTGCAGGTAGCTAGTCTGAAAAATTGTCATATGCAAAAAAAAAAGAGGGTTGGATTCCACAAGCATATATAGGGACTATACTTAGCAGAGCACGGTTATTATTCTCCTGCTATTGTAAATATTTCAGGAGCTCATTTAGTTGCCTGAAAACACATCCAGTTAGGATTATCCAATAAAATGATACTTGCAGTATTAAAACTTTGTTTTGTCAGTTTTGGCAGAGATGGAATTTCAGCTTGTTGCAAGCCGGTCTGGGACCGGTGCGAAAGGTTCCGCTCGTATACTTGGGAATGGAATTAAGACTCAAAACGGAGTCAAGTGCCCAAGAGCTTTATTAGTCTGACAACCGGTGTGCAAGTGCAAAGGAGGAGAGAAAGGAGGAGAGAGAAGAGGCAGGAAAATAAAAGAAGTTACCACCAGGAAACTGAGGGATTCAGTCTGTCCACGGAGCAATGATGGTGGGGGAGCCATGATCGAGCCAGAGGAGAGTCCGGAGGGAAGAAGCAGACCCAGGAAAAGACAAACAAGCAGAGTAGAGGAAAAAAGCCACAAAGTAATCCTTTCTTCCACTTTTTCTGATAATCTTTTTGCATATTCCAAGAGCTGATTTGCTTAACTCCACCTCCCACCAGCAGGGGTACGCATGCCCAATGCTGTCACTGTGGAGGTCTCGAGAAGTAGACCCCGGGTCTGGGTGCATGCATGGAGGTTTCTCGGAATCTGCTTTAGGTTCAGTTTCTTGGGGTACCCTTCGTGCTCAGGTCTTTACAGCAAAAGGAAACTTCTAATCTAGCAGTTGCCCCATTGCGGTGGCAGTGATGCCTTCAGTGGTTTCATTTCAGCAATGTCAAGGCAAAAGACCAACACAGTGTCTTACACAGATCAATACAAGAACAAGGCTACCTGTGTTCAAAAAGCAAGGATACAGAGTGATCAAGTCTCTTGGTTTGAGAGTACCAGGACAACAGTTGTCTGGGGCAATACCAATGGGGGAAGGAGAGGGAGCAGCTGTGCCTATGGAGAGGTAAGGATGGGTCAGGTGACCCAAATGGTCCAATCACAGTATTTCTTCCCATATGCTCAGTATATAAGGGCTCCTAGGAAGAGTCCTTGGCTGTTTAGTGCCTTCTGGGCTGTGAGAAATGCTATTAGCTCTTTGTCATCTCTCCCTGTGCTGCTGGTGTTCCTGTCTCCTTTTTCTGTGCTGTAGAGGAGCACTGTTCCTTAGAACAGGTTATCTTTCCCTGTTCCCTATGGCTATGAGTGGGATAGGCACAGCTGCTTTTCTGGTTTTTGAGCATGATCGTCAGGACTCTGTGCTCAGGTGCTCTCGTTTGCTGCCTAGTCCGGCCTGGGACTATTTTGTTCTGCTTGGGACCTTGTTGTCATCTGGAAGATGTGAGTCGTATGTTAACATACTCTTTTGTATCTTTGTGTATATATGCGTATTTCTGTATATTTATACAGTTTGATACCTTCATTGTTGTTGTTAGTACTATTTTTTTTCCTTATTAAATTGCTAAAGTCCTAAAGTCCCTGTTTCTCCTGTTATCCTCCCCTGGCAAGGTGGTGGGGGATCACAGAGAACATCTATCAGAGTTGAGTGGCTAACTTAGCCTTAAACTTTAGAACATCCAAAAACTGGGATCCTGATTTAATTCTGTTGCTCTCAAACCAGGACATCAAGGAACTAATGCAAGAGCAAATAGTTAAATACCTCCCATGCCAAAACCATGTCATAATGAATTGACTACTGGTCACTCATGCACGTGGATTTGGAAGGAAGGCTACTTTCTCCTTTGGAAGGACAGTGTTTTAAAGCCACACTGCAAATCAACTTTGGTTGTTTATTTTTCCTCTTCATCTAACTATGTACTTGAGACTATGAAAAGGAAGAAGTTTTTTATTCTCTGTGCTGCTAATCTGTCTCTCTTTAGAAACTAAGTAACAGCACAATCATTTCCATCTAGCTTTCCTCAAATGTTGCTTTTGAGCTAACAATGTGTCTATGGTCTGTAACTTTGCTGCCAGGTTGCTATAATTTTTTTGTTTTCTTTCCAGAAAAAGTTAGTTTCAAGTTTTCCATTAACCCTTTGGCCTAATTAGCACCATGAGCACACATTTCTTGTGTGTATCAACTAGATACATTGTTTCATCAACTATTTCAGTCCAGTTTAGTTCCAGTTTTTGTAGCAAAACCCCTTCCTCAGTTTCAGATTATTTCTTTGTGATTGTGAGTTATGAACTATTAGAATCATAGAATCACTCAGGTTGGAACAGACCCCTGGGATCATGGAGTCCAACCATTAACCTTGCCCTGCAAAGCTCACCCCTAAACCATATCCCCCAACACCACATCTAAATGACCTTTAAACACATTGAGAAGGAGGCATCTACTTGTACTAACAATATTAGATTGTTTTAAACCTAGACTGCTGTATTTCCTTTACTTGATGTAAAGGCTTCCAGGAATGAACAGACTCCTGTCCATCCATTGTTCCCTTACCCTGGTAGTTAATAACTCGTTGGCATACTATCCAAGACTTTCCCTTCACGCCATTTTTGCACCAGCACTTCTGACTGATCGAGCCAACCTTAGTGAATTATCTGGAACTGAAAAGAATGCCTGGCTGACCTGGATCCCACAAGGTGCTATGAGAACCCTGGAAAGCCACTGTCATCTCACTTTTTTATGTCTCTACTGAAGTTGTACTTAATCTTCTTGGCCGCAGCAGTTCACCAAAGTTTGCATCAGATGGTTTTCAGATATGTAACTGTTTTAATCTATGGTTCAGAGGGACAAGGTATTCAACTATTTCTTCAATAGAGCATTCTCAAGCTTATGATGTATTGAATTTCAGGTATATGCAATCTACTGCAATTTGTCTCTTAACTGAAAAAAGCTGTGCCTACTGCACAAAGTCACTTAATGAAATAATTAGGAACACCTTAAGCAATGTAAACAGTGTGCAAAATATGAATTTTAGCATTTGCACTTAACATGGCGGACTAACAATTGCTGATGTTACTGTTTTATATTCATAGCCTGCTCTGCAGGAGAGGCTGCCTCTAGGCTTTGGGTTATCAGTGCTTAAAACACTATCACCATTGCTTTAACCCTTAGAGCTGTTTTAATATTTTTTTTTATTTTTTTTTTCTTATGATAGTCACAACTTCCTTGAAGTTAGGAATGCTGTTCAGCGTGAAGGAGCAAGAGTGATTTACAAAGGAAACCTCAGTACCTTATTGACCCTCTGGTGCTTGTGACTGGTTTCTCATGTGTTCTTCAAAATTTAATTGCTGAATCATTTTGTTTTCTGGCACTCTGGAAAGGCCTACTTTTATGGACTTGCAACAGTTGTAGGGTGCTTTTTAGCTAACATTTGAAGTATTGTTATGGGTTGTTTCCTTCTAAGACAATAGCATAGTAGGTCATGATAATAAAGTGATATGTTTATGAATCATAGAATCATAGAACAATTCAGGTTGGAAAAGACCCTTGGGATCATCAAGTCCAACCATTGACCCTACACTACAAGGTCACCCCTAAACCATATCACCCAACACCCCATCTAAATGACACTTGAACACATGCAGGGATGGTGACTCAACCACCTCCCTAGGCAGTCTATTCCAGTATCTGAGCACTCTTTCTGTGAAGAATTTCTTCCTAATGTCCAGCCTAAACCTGCCCTGTTGCAACTTGCAACCATTCCCCCTGGTTCTGTCCCTAATTACCTGTGAGAAGAGACCAGCACCAACCTCTCTACAATGTCCTTTCAAGTAATTGTAGAGCATGATGAGATTCCCCCCTCAGCCTTCTCTTCGTCAGACTGAACAGACACAGCTCCCTCAATTGCTCCTCACAAGGTCTGTTCTCCAGGCCCTTCACCAGCTTTGTTGCCCTCCTCTGCACTTGCTCCAACACCTCGATATCTCTCTTATACTGAAGTGACCAAAACTGAACACGATACTCAAGGTGTGGCCTCACCAGTGCTGAGTACAGAGGGACAATCACCTCCCTTCTTCTGATGGTCACAAAATTTCTGATACAAGCCAGGATGCCGTTGGCCTTCTTGGCCACCTGGGCACACTGCTGACTCATATTCAGTCGACTGTCAGTTAGAACGCCCAGGTCCTTTTCCGCCATACAGCCTTCCAGCCACCCTTCCCCAAGCCCGTAGCGTTGCATGGGGTTGCTGTGACCAAAAGGCAGGACCTTACACTTCTCTCTATTGAATTTCATACAGTTGGCCTGGGCCCATTGATCCAGTCTGTCCAGGTCCCTCTGTAGAGCTGGTTTTAATTTTACTTTTTTCTTACAAATTAAGAATATAAACCAATTGTTTTCAAGCTATCTGAATTGTCTTCTGGACGGACCAAACACACTCACTATATTGTAATTCTATTACTCATTCATAATTTACCAAGGAAGGTTTTGTGCCTTATTCCACAATAACAGCACAAAAAAAAATTTTCTTCCTGTATGCAAGTTACCACTTGTTAAGATGGGAAATTGAAAACTATGAGATTTTTACTACTGTTTAAAAGCTTTTCTACCACATGAAAATACATATTTTAAGTGGAGAGTTAATTTTGTTTCCTTTTGGGTTTGTTGTTTCTTCTTTTTTAATCTTACTAGCTAACATAGCACTTTCGTGACATTGCCACAGAACAGTCATGAAATATATTGCAGGATTCACAGGATCCTGCAGGTTTGTTTTTTTTTTTTCTGTGAAGGAGATATGAGGAAGGAGTATAATAAAGTAGTTTCGATCATGTATAAAAGAACATTCTTCAAAGTTAAAAAGGCAGCATGAGAAGAAAAATTGATTTTTAGATAATTAGGTAATGGAAGCTAACTAGCATTTACAGGCTAACTGAGAATAAGGGGTAGCCCTTATGGTTATTGTGAGGGTTTGAGCCAATGGAAAATTTCTTACTTCAATTAAGTTTAATTCAAGTTTTGGGAAAGGCCCAAAATGAACATAAGTAAAATTAGAAGATGAGAATTATCTGTTCCATTTTCCTGCCTTATCAGGAATTGCCTTACTATTGTTAATATAATAGCTGCTGAGCTGTTTTGGAAAGCATGTGTGTATGTGTATGCATTTTCCTCAGAGTGAGTATTATGACAATATAAGAAAAAAAGCATTCTTGGCATTTCCCCAAAGAATGTTAGTATTGAGATACAGCTGTATTTCTATTTCTGTCTCAACAGGAAAACGAGGTACTTGGCAATACAGATGCTAAAGGCTTTCTATGGCATTTTTGTTAAGCAGTGACACCTTTTATAGACAATACTTTTAAAAATAATTAATAACATGCCCAGTTAAACTGTGTGGAATATATTTATCCAAGAATATTCATCTTTTTAGTGTTGTGGTTCATGCAAATAAACAACCCACTACCGAAAATTTGAAATTGTGACTATTCTTTGAAGATTAAAAGTATTTCAAATCTTGCTATCTTATAAATAAGTAGCCAAAAATCCCTGGTTCTAAAAGATTGCTAGTCAACTATTCACCCATTTTTATAGCCAAAGGTATCTAAAACATGTTAACTGATGCAACTTAAGAAGCAGGAATTAAGTTATAACTACCAAACATTGTCTTAGCTTTTTGGTGGAGATAACTAAAAACTGGGGTGGGGGGAGGGGAGTAAAAAGGACTTTTATAGATCTGTATGTAAGCTCTTTATCTGCCTATTGCTTAAAGAAACAGTAGACTTGTTCTACTTGTTAAAATTAGAATTTCTTAATGTTACTTAAAAAAATTAAATTACAGCTAGGTGATTAATAAAATAGTCTTTCCTTAAGAAATTCATTGCTGAAAGAAAACTGTTTGCAATTCATCACGCTCCAGTTAGTGCTAAGAATTTGAATTCTCAGAATTATGCCTTTTACTTTATTTTTCAGTTTAAAGCCTAACTGAATATGTTACGGAGTCTAGGCCTCAGGCATGATCATTGCAGCATTGAAGGCATTTTCTGTTGTGGATCTCCCTTAGGCTATTTATTTTTTATTCTGATTTACTTATTTTACTTTTACAAGCAATTTCACTAGGGTGACACTTCTACGAATAGTCAATTGTTGAGTTATGCACCTGAAACAGGGGATATGAGATGTTAAGTATCTGGTTTGAATCAGTCATACGAAAGATGTTAGGCAAACTTTCTGACCTTCCAGACAACTTCCAGAGCCATAAGGCACCAGCTCTACTATCTTGATCTTTAACTTTTCTCATTTTCTTTGAGCTTTTGATTTTTAAAATTAAGGAAAGCCCAGAAAAGCTTCTTCCCTTGCAGAAAATGAAGATGAAACAGAAGAGAAGGGTTGAAAAACTCTGGGGAGTTTTGTTGCTTGTATTGCTGCAAGGAGGCAATGGCTGCTCCTGGGAGCCACCCCTCTGGCAGCAAGTGCTTTCTGGTATCTCAAACACAGTAGCATACTTAACTTTCTAGGGTTTTACAACAAGCAATGTAGGCAACAGCCAGTTTTGCTTATGCCTTTGAGCTAGGCCTGAATCTCTGAAAATAAATATATGCAAGAATGGCTTCCAGAATGGCATCTTATGTTTAAAATCCAATCCTTGCTATATCATTGTAATAAATAAAATTCTCCTTGTTGACTTGACAGCTTAAATGAGTAATATACGCATGAACCAAAAGGAAGATTTAGTTGACTGAACTGTTTCTCATTGATATTCTTGTATTTACTGGGGCTTTCTTTATTAACTTCAAGCTTTATAGCTACTGCTCTTTCCCTATAAAAATATGTATAAATACATATGAGTGCATACATAGATGCAAATGTATGTATTTACATTTCCTTCACAGTAATCAGCAATATCATTTTTTTGATGTATGGTCAAAAAAGATGTGTATAGATGTGCTTTCACAGTCAGACCCTATTTAGTGAATTTGTAATTGCATAGTAAGATCCTGTGGTTCTTTAGACAGTATTTATTAGGCTCAAACAGAGCAAGGAGCTGACTTTTGCTACTACCCTGGAGGCTGAAGATATCAGCTTCAGAATTTCCTGTGGTATCAGTTAGTACACTGACTGAGAAATGTGATTTTGATTTCAGAAAGCTTAGCTCAGTGGTTTGAGTGCGGTGCTGGCAACAAGGACCAACACTGAGGTCGCGGGTTCGATTCCCGCTCGGTCCCCGTGTATTACCAGGTCTAGTCGAGAGGTGGCGTCCCTGCCCATGACAGGGAGGTTGGACTAGATGATCTCTAAGGTCCCTTCCAGCCTAGGCCATTTTATGATGATGATGATGACTCAGGTCTGCAGCAAAATGTGGCACAAACTTTGTGATATCTACTCACTGTTCCCCTGGAAACTTAACCTTCATTTGTAGCTTCTAAAATCCTGGAGATCCATATTGTTTATAACTGCCAGTGGTCGTGGTACTTAGTTAGATTTTAAACTTAATTAAAAATTGCACATAATTTAACTCCTAGATATTCTGTATTTCATATTTCAATTTCTATGTTGATAAACAATTTATTACCTTTTTTTCACAGCTGCATGTAAAAGTACAGAATTATAATCCTTCACTTATGATACTAAAATGCTAAAGTTTGTTCACAATGAATAAGCAAACATATTAATGCTACTGTGTTTTCTTTGTGGGTATATTATTGTAAAAAGATATCACAAACTTATTGTCAAACAGTAGTCTCACCTCATCTTCAATAAACTCACACTTGTGAAGGCGGCTAGTTCTCAAATGTCTTTTAAGTATAAAGCTATAAGATAGATTTTATAAGAAGTCATCATTAAGTAATTCCATAATGTGCTCTTTTACACCCCCACTTTTTCTTATTTGTAACCTGTTCTCTTCTAAGATGAAGATATTTTAAGATACTGCCTTCAGAAAAAAAAATGTCTTTGGTACTCAGTAACCTGAATGTCAGTGAAAGTGCAAAGGATTCATAGTCTCTTTTGAAATCAAAACTTGAACTGTGTGGTCCCTTTTGAGAGATTTCTCACTTGCTGTACAGTGCTGTGATTAACAGAGGTCAATATCAAAACCACATTGGTTTCATCTGGGTCTTTATATTATTAAAGAACCATTGATCATGGCCCATTTTCCTCTGTTAGATAAGAATATTTTTGCATAAAATACTGTAATGAATACAGATAACGTAGACTGCTGTCTAGATTGACTAGACAGAAGATGGGGCCTCCTTTTCTCTTCTGACCCATTGAAATGTGAAATGTTAGTCCTCTCAACCATTCCAGAACAAAGCTGATGATCATTATGACTAGATGATACCCTCTTAGTTATATGGGGGATTAACAGTGTTTAATCTCTGCTTTCACCAGCTGCTCATGCCGCTCAGTACCCAGAGGACACAAGTAACAAATGCAGAACTTGCATCTTAGAGGTGAAGCCTGAACCACAACCTGTGATCTACCACTCTCCCAGCCTAATAACCTTCTGATTTAATGCAGTGAATATGGTGTTTTGCTTGTGGGATTTCAGCTCATCTAAAAGGAGGTTGCAGAAGTCTCTTCTAGTTCCTCTGGTGCACTGTTATGTTTTGCTTTTCGCTCTTCCTATGAAGATCACAAGATTTGTTGTAATTGATTATTTATTGCATTGTTAAGCTTGTGCTCAATCTGTGAAATTAATAAATTGAAGCAAAAGTAATGAAGATAACTACTTTTCCCTGTTGGGGGCAATAGATTATGTGATCAAAAGGAAGAACTGCATGTTATTTTGTAGGCTTAATGAAAAAAAAAAATCACCCTTTTCTCACATAATAAATTGATCAAAGTTGTTTCACTCAGAAGATCTATTAAAGTTTAACAGAGATGCAATGAATTTTCATTGCAGAGACAAAATTGGAACTTGAGTTCCAGGGTCAAATGTGTTTGTTTTATGATGATTTTAGTTTATGTTGGGTTTTTTTCAGTAACAGTAGATCATTTTTGGTGCATTAAATTGCTCACAAACACTGTATTCAGCTTTTCCGTGATGTCAGTATTATGATTAGCTACTTCAGAGTTGTTTCAGCACTGATATGAAATCAGTGTTTCTTCTTTTTGGTGCTCTAGGAAGCAGCCACGGAAAGACAGAAGATGAAAGCTCCTATTCCCAACTTGATTCTCTTGTATGCTACTCTGACTCAGAGCTTGAAGGTTGTGACCAAAAGGGGATCAGGTAAGTAAATCTTTATCTCTGTGTTTATGATGTAGTTTGGAAAGAAGTGCCTCATATTTGCAAATATATACTATGATGTTGTTATGGTAGTTTGGGACATAGTTAGGAGGATTCAAATTCTGCAGTGAAAGAAGTTAGTAACTTCTGCATATTTTGTCAACTTGATGAAAAACAAATGTTAAAATCGGTTATGTAATGAGAATGCAATTCATCTGCTGAAGGAAAATTATTCCCAGATCTATTTAACTTACTTAAAAGACTTTGCAGTCAGTGTTGTTAATACGTGCTACTTATCTGTTTGGCTATATACTTCATGGTGAAGAATCTCTTGGAAATGAAGATCATGCAGTTTTGGTTTAGGATAATTGCTTTTGTAATAGGATGAGCAGATCAAGCATATTAATTTCTAACCACGAAAATAAATGTCAATGTTTTTGAAAGGGCTACCTGATACATGGTTGAAGAGTTTAATTCAGCAAAGAAACTACAGGCAGTTTTTCAGAAACCAAACAGAGGATGACATGTTTACCAAATATCTTTCGTACTGTTACTGTAAATAAATTATCTTCATATGTAGATAAAGGGAACACAAATATTGAAGCAGTTGGGTGATTTGGAGTTAATTTTTTGTCTGTCACCCTGAAATTATAATTCTCTCCTCCTTCAAATTTCATTGGGTAATGAAAAAATTACAGGATACTACTTCCGCAAACTATCTTGCTTTATGGTATTAAAAGACACTGAATCCTTAAAGGAAGTCTTAATCTGATGTTAATGGAATTAATGAGATTTGTTGTTACTAGTAATTTTCTTTTCTGACATTGGAATATTCTAGGTAGCTTGTGTTTTACTGTGCCAGAAGTCTGTCTCTGGTTTCCTTTTGAAATTTTTAAATCTGTTTCTGACTGGAGATGGGTGGTGGTTGTTGTAAACTGGTGCTTAGGGAGGACACAAGTCTTTGTACGCTTTGGGCAACAGCTTGAATCGTATCTTGTGTTTTCAATGAGTTATATTTGTATGAAGCTATTATGTCTCCAACATTTAATGATGGGAAATGTATATGGAGGGAAGGCAGATAAGGACTACTGCTATTAAGTAAGGTGTTGTTTAAGCAAGACTTGAGGTTAAAATATATTTGAGGTCAGGAAACTCAAGAAAAATAGACTATACGGGCTGTTTCCAGAGCAAAGAGTTGGTGATGTGATGATGTTTGTAATATGATGTTGAAGGCTAGACGTGTGTCATGTATATTCTTTGAATGCGTCTGGGTGAGGTGGTTCTGTTTGATTAAGTTTTAATACTTGTAAGGTCTAAGTTAAGGCTTCTTAATCCAAATTTTATATAAACATTTTTAATCATCTTAAAGTAACTTTTACAATGACATCCATTTTTAAGGAACTGAAAAAATAGCCTGTCATCAGTTGTTACTTGAATGTGAGAACAATAAGAACTTGAGTTGTCTTTGCATGTTATTTCATTATTTTTGATGAATCCTCTGATTGACCCTCTGATTAACCAAGGCAAGGAAAAGTGGTAAACATACATTTTCATTTCTGTTTAGGAAAGTAATATAATTGTTGTCCAGCAAAAGAAAGTTCAGACAATACTTCCAAAGATATACATAATACATAATAAAAAGGAAAAACTGTAATGGAAATATTTGGATCATACCTTATTGTGGCCTATGGTTCTTGATGTTTGTGCATGAGACCTGTTTATCCTGTTTGTCACCTGTGTCACTAAGAGGGCTGTTTGTACTGCATGTGCAAAGGAAAAATCTTGGATTTACTGAAATCTCAGATGCTGTTTCCTTTGGTCAAGTTTGCTAACTTTAGACTTGAAGAAGATCCACATCTGTAGCTGGAATGCAATAATGTGTGATGCTGCTTGGTTTGTTTTTGTTATTACTTGGTTTGGTTTTTTTCCTCCCTTGGGTGCTTGGGAGGCCTATTTTGCAGTTCTGAAGTGTTTCTGAAAAACAAAGCTTTATTTAAACTTATTTACTTATTTAACATAAGTTTTAGCAAAATAAGGTTCATCTATCAGCATTCTGAAAATATAAGTTATTTCCGAAAACTAGTGGAATTTATAATTTGAAGTAGGAAAAAATATCAGCTTGGAAAACAGAACCTCAGTTTCATGTGCATGTGTTAACCAGGGGCAGAGGACATGGTTTATGTCTTTTTAGTCAATTCCACTTGTGAGTTCACTTGAAATATCAACATTAAAGTAAAATCAATACCAAAACAAAGATGTTGGCTTTTTTTTATACTCATAAGATATTATAAATATAGAGTAGTGGTATCCATCTTTTAGAGATGTGGGTTTTTTAATGTACTTCCTTCTTTGTTATGATTTAAAGGAATGTATTAGAAGTAAAGCAGATGTGGCATTAATATGCTAAATAGTTGTCTTAATTGTGACTTACTTCTTCTAATTCACTTTGCTTGTGCTTATTTCTAAATAACAAACCTGAAAATAAAAATCTTGTGTTCTTAAATACATTTAACTTCAGTATTTTATGTCAAAAAGATCTATCCTTGGAAATATGTCTTTTGTATACTGTCAAAGTACTTTATCTCTCAAGTATTTTATCAGTTTTGCTAAAAAGATTATTAGTAAAAATATGAGTTTCTCCATCTGGTAGAAGAACTTTTCCAGCCACCTCTCTATTTTGTCAAGAACATAAAAACTTAACTTCACAAAGTCATTCAGGATTCCTGGCTTGCCAAAAGCGTGGAATAATTTGTAGGCTCACATAGCAGTTTTATTTCTAAAAACGTATCACAATTCTGACTCTACTGACTTTCAGGAATGAATGATATCAGATAGTTAGCTATATGTGTAAGCAATTAAGATCAATATAGTATTCTTTGTGTCAGTTGAAAAGCAGGTTAAAAAACATTGCAAGAAAGGGCTCAGGTTGTGCTATATTGGATTAAATCTCTGATCATGATAGCAGAGCACATAAATGACATTATTTAAGGGCAGTCCTTGAATCTTTCTACCACTATGTGTTGTTTATCAGATAAATATAGTAATACAGAGTACAAAGGAAAGAGTATTAATAAAATATTTATTACATCAGGAAAACAAGCTTTAAATTAGCTTTCTCACAGCTGTGTGTAATAAAATTAACAGTTCCAAATTGCTTTTTACCATGGAATGGATTTATTTTACATTTAGAGAATGTAATAAATGTTACATAAGAATGATTATCTGAGTAGTTCCGGTAACAGTTTCATTAATAAATACAAATGATTCAAGAAAACTTTTCCTTTATCACATGAATTAAACTTAAGCCCACCTAAACTTTTCTTGTCAGTTATAGTTGACTGCACAACTCCTATAAGCCTTGTCAAGGAAGAAAGAAAAGATCTGTTGCCTAAGCTTTGCTGTTTCAACCACTGACTTCAGCGTAGATGTAATGGTTTTTAACTGGATATTTTAGATATTCAGTGAAGTCCCCATGAGCTTCTGGAGAGGTGTCAGAGCCTGCAGCAGTAATGGCAAAGATGAACTTTGATTTGGTGCATGATGTATATCCGATGTGATCTGCTAAGTGGGAAGCTGGCTCTTGTACTACTTCTCAGCCTTTTGAAATGTCTCAAAGCATCTTGCTTCATGAGACAATTCCTCTGTTCGATCACGATGTCCTCCTTGATGCAAAGGGAGAATAAATACTTAAAGCCTAGATATTTTGTTTTGTTTAGCATATGTTGTTTTGGGTTTTTTTCTGGAATTAGCTTAAACTTCAAAAATGTAGGAAATAGTCTGGGTTTTAGCATGTTGTTGAACTTCATAGAAATTTAAAATATGCTTTAAAAGTGCATAGAATTCCTTTTTCTACAGTCCACTGAGTGCCTGTTATTCAATGCAGTCCTTGTCAGTGTTTTGAGAACTTTATAATTTGTTTCTAAATGTTTACACTTCAGCATTTTTTTCCTGAAATTATCCTGTTTCATAGTTTGAACTAAATTGCAGATACTTTTTAAACTACGTGGTTTTGCATCCTTAGAAATAGCTTTCTTATAGTCAATTCTTTTGAGTGGTATTTTTCACTTACTTGTGGTGAATAGAATTTTTTGCTTATGAATTATTTAATATTCATCAAAGAGGAAGTAATTTAGGAGAGCCTCATGCTGATCTGTACAGATTTTTTTTCTCTGGAACATATATGTTAAATATAGTACTTGAACACTGCATTGCCATCTGGTGGTTTGTTTTTTTCCAAGGATTTTGACTAGACAAAGGAAAGTGTTTTGCTTTTTTCTTTGTTAAAAACCAAATCTGTTAAAAGGGAGAGTGGGGAAAAAAATATGTTTAAAATCCCCAAAACCATAAAGTATTGTGACTTGGTCAATATACTTAGACAGTGTAGTGGCATTTTATATATTCACATTGCCTAATAGCACTCTGGTGTGCCTTGTATCAAAAAAGGTGAGAGTTATTATATTATTGCTATCTGTACTTCTGTTTTTCTACAGTTTATTATGCATTATGAGTTAATATTCTGTGTTCAGTCCTACAACTGTGAATGCAAGTTTTCTTTTCTAGATGGAATTTATTCTGTGGTGGAATAATTTAAGTAGAAGGATAATCTTTCCAATGATGAGTTATTACGATGTCTATGAGCTCATTCCCATCATTTTGTTGAGATTAAAGTCTATAGATGTATTTTTGTCATTAATAGATTACTTTTTAATGTCTAGTATTTTTGTGCCTTAGCTATTACGAATTAATATGGATGACTCCAGTTGTTTTACTGGTTTGTAAAATCAACATTGTGAAAAGAAGGAAGAAAAGAGCTTTGATGTTGCAACAGTGGTATTTCTGAATTTCAGTTTGCTAGTTAAAAATAGTTAAGACTTTTTGTTCTAAAACTAGTTGCATTCTTAGGAACTGACTGGAAATATACACTAAAAATCTCAAGTAGTTCTTCTACTTGACAAATTCCATATTCTTTAAGAACTATAAGCAAATAATTTCCTAATTTATGGCCCTCTGATTTTTTTGAATTATTTCTCATGTAAGAACAAGCACATTTTAGAGAATCATATCAGATGTATAAAGGATACCTCTGTACAAACAAGACAGTTTTTCTTTCTCAAAAATGGTTCTTTTAACTGGAAGAGGAAAACATGATCTGTGCAATGTAGACCCTGACATCAACAAAGCCAAGATTTTACATCTCATGACATGTCATAATGAGAATTTAACAATGTAATTAAAAAAAATTCCATGGAATGAGAGTTGTTTACTAGTGCTACATGTAAGGAGTGTATCTACAGAAGTCAAGACAGTTTGAGAACTCTTTTTAGGTAGGAAGAACTTTTGAATTTGTAATCATTTACCTAACAATTGAGCTGTCACTATTTTATAGAAAATAATTTATGTCTAGAAGCCAGTTTATCTAGCAAAAACGTTTTGAGAAGTTGCACACAGTTAAGTGGTCGAGTACTCAGTATTTGAGCAGTTGTAGTTTTTATTTTTTTCTAACCCTTCTGGATAAGACCTAGTGTCTTAAGTGCATAGTCCTGCATAAATCATCCTATTCTTCTTAGTGTCTTTCCTTCAGTGGTGCCACTTTCTTTTTCATTCTGCCTGTGATTTGGTTGACTAAGTATTTTCTTTTTGGATTCTTGTCAAAAGGTAATTAGTTAATGAACTTCATATTGGATCAGATATGCACTGAATAGTAATGAGGTGGTTCAAAAAGTAAATGAATAGACTTAGATCTGTTGTTCTCTTATACAATTTATAGCCAGAACACTTGCATATGCAGCACTCCAAGTACACTGAGCTTGGAGGAAAGTATTTACAGCAATTAAAGTGGATGCTGTTTGTAAGCCATAGGAGTTTGTGTCAATTGGTATTAATGGCCCCTAGCTGTTGTGTTCACTGTGTTACAGAATGTTAGTTTTCCGTTATTAATTGATGAGGCTTGTGGCTTGTTGTGTGGTTATACGGAACCTGAAATAATATTTAGAGTCTATCTATATCTATCTGATGTACAAGATTAATTGCTATGAGCAAAGATATTGGTTTTTTTTAAGTTGGAATGACTAAGACTACTGGAAAAGGAAAACCTTTTTCTGTTCCTCTGTTTAATGACAAGAAGCAAAATACACTGAAAGTCAGTCTTATGTAAAGACATATGTACCTTATTGCACTGGGGGGGATGGGAATATTTTGCATCATGACTTGATTAAAAAGTAAACCATGTTTAATACAAGGATTGTTTAAAAAAACTCATTTTGAATTAGCATATAAATATGTAGCCTTGCTTTTGATTGTAGCTGTAGGAGTGAATGGGAAAAATGTTTTTCTTTTGGGGGAGAAGGAAAGATAAGGGGAAACATCTTCAACTAAAAATACAATGGAGATAAACAGAAATCCCTGTTGTTTGTTCTCAGGCAACTTATGTCCTGATTTATTAATTCCTTAATAATTTTAACACTAATATTCTTCTGATTTTAATCCTAAGAATAAGACATTTTAGTTTACTTTTTGTACCTTTTTTGTTCCTGTTTAGAGATGGTGGCATCTCCCAATTTTAATCTACAGTAGAAATCAGTAAGCTTTACTTTTAATGTTAAAATTTCTCGTAGTTGAAGAATAAATTGCATGGGTGTATTCTCTTCCTTGGATTTTGCTTAATTACTTTACAAATGTAAAGTAATTGTGTTGTGTGTGTCAGTGGGGGAGGATGTTACTTACTTGCACATTTCTTTTAAAGATCTTCAGCAACAATATCCTTGAATATGTAGTAAAGGGGTCAGCTGAGATGAATGATTACTTATGCCTGCTGGGACCTAGGTCTAAATCTAGAAATGTAAAGACTGGAAATGCTCTTCCTCCTTCAGTGCTTTCACTCTCTGTCCTGAACTTTTCCTGTCTATCTGACAGAAAAATTTTATGGCTTGCTATTTCTACGTGGCACCAGGATGTTAAGAGAGTGATTAGTGTCCTTGAACACTTTAATTAGACAACAAAAGTTTTCATATCCTCATCCTGCAGGCAATTCTGGCAAAGTCATTTATGCTGGTTTTGATGTGATCCTCACCTCCTTAGTTTATGAAGGAGAAACCCATCTGATTGTTAAGTGAAAAGTCATGACTTGCTTTTTCTGAATCACGGAATAATGGAAGAAAGTAGAAGTTAACAATTACCTTGTTTAGTAACATCTTGCATACTCAGGAAATTAGAGGGTTCCGTTAATGTATGGGTTTGAACCATTTCTTTATGCCAACTGTATATGGGAAGTGTGTATTTTTCTGTAAAAGATTAATCCTTTACAGTACCGCGTGTTTCTGTAGCTAGAATGTTGTATGTGTTGCATTGCTAGGGAATAATTTTCAACATACAGTTTTTGATTGAAAAACTGAAGAATCTTCCTGTAAAGACCACTAGTTTTGCTAGTGAGATTAAAAAGATGCCTGGCAAAGGAGCTGGTTCAGCTCCAAAGATCTCTTTTTTAAGCTACAGTATGTCAGATGAACAGCAGTGATGCTGACTGTTTAGGGTGGGTGGGGACTGTGTTAGTAAGACAGTTCTGTGCTTCTAGAGATTTGGGCAGTAGGAACAATTGCATCACAAGCATAAATCCTTTGTGACACTCTACTTAGTTTAGGAACAGTATGAAAACAGTAACTGTTCCTTGTCCTGTAAGCATTTATGAACATGATGGCTGGCATTTTAAAAATAGTTATATGACCTTTCATTGTTGCTAGAATCCATACTGACACTTTTCAGAGTCCTGGGAGATAGTGAATAATACCAGAGTACGTGCAAAGACTGTGGTAGCAAAGGGTCAGTGTTTTATAGTGTGCAATGTGTATTAAGAAATGAGTAATGATAGTAAAGGAGACAAAACAAAATCTAAAGCCAAAAGGACAGTAATATATATTCTTACACAGCTTGGTCATTGAGTTTTAGTAGCTGTGCAGAATGACTTGCTGCTCCCACAGTCCCTGTTTTCCTTGGGGAATGGTTAGCGGTTGTTTCACTGATTGGCATCTGTTGGCAAATGGCCTGGAAGATCTAAAAGAAAAAGTGACCTTTGATCAGAAATAACTGTTGCAGAAGATTTATTTGAATATTATGCTGTCAGTTTTATGTAGAATAATGACTGTGGAGAATAAGGAACAAAAAAACCTCAAGGACAAATAATAGCTATCTGTTAGATTTGTCGTTTTTATTTAAGTGTGCTCAGTTGTGAAATATTAAAATACAGAAATAAGAGCTGTGATAATAAGCTTTGCACATTACAGTATGTTTTGTTACTACACTGAGAGAAAATTGAAATTGATGAAATCTGTCCCAGATTAAAATACTTACTAACTTGTTCTTTCTAAAAGATGGAGGGAGGAAGTGCTATCAGTGCTGCATGCACAGATATATGGGAAGCAATTTAGGAAGAAAAGAGAAGGTCGTCCTTTAGATTGCAGTACTGACATCTTCAGCCATTCTTGCTTGGACTTGCAATTATAAGAAGAACTATCAGACTGCTGTAGTTGTAAATTATGACACAGTTATGTTAGCTGAAAGATAAGTGCTCCTGTAATTTTATTGCCTTGCTCTGAATGCTTAAGTCGTTTCAGGAAACTTTTGGGTGTATAGATGTAAAGCAGACAATTGTGTTGAAGCAACCTGCAAATTCATTTGGAGTAGACCACTTCCACAAAAGATTCTTTTTCATCCTTGGCAAAAGGAGCAGATTTCATTCCATTTAAAATCAAATTTAATTTCAATTAAAATAGTTCCAATTTAAATTGCAAAATTGTTTAGATTTAAAGGCACCACTTAAGACCATGTAGTACAGCACCCCTGGCTGAAGCACTGTCAGCTACAGCAAGTTGCTCAGAGCCATGTGCAGTTTAATTGACTTCAGGACTGCTCTTTGAACATTTTTTTTTTTTTTAAGGGAATTTAGCAAACCTTTTAGAGGCTATATGGACATGCTGTAGTCCCTGACCTTTGTTTTTTCCAGATTAGAACTTTCCTTCTCTCTTATCATAGGTTGCCTCATCTCCCAGTGGAAACTAGCACGTTTGGGATGGTAGCTCTGAATTGTTCTAATGTGGAGTTGCAATACACTTGGAGTTATTACATGTTAGGCTCTAAAATTTGACCTACCTGAAAGCATGGTTAGTTAAAATTACTTTGTACCTGTTCAGAATGTTCTGTTTCTTTCACATGAAGATTATATATTCTTTGAAAGTTATACATGTATTCAAACTATTGAAATGTAATCTGATAAATGAGGCATGTGTTAAGCTACATGGAAAAATGAGTATATGTAATATGTTTTGCCTTTTCCTTGCCACCTCACTTAACCGTGGTTAATATCCTTGCTAATACAAGGGAAGTAGTATTTTCTTATGGGAAAACTAATTGGCTAATGTTAGGCATGCTACTCATGTGCTTTCGTATCATCCTCTATGATCTTTTTTTAAATGAAATTTGTCATAGTAGGGGTGTGGGATGTCTTGGGATATTAAAAATTAAAGAGCAGGCCATAAAGTCAACAGCTTTCAAGAAAAGCAGCAACATACATGGGTTGTCCAGATAAGAGCACAGGTTTGTGTAAAGCTGTTCATACTATTTTTTCACAAAGTACAATGATTGCTTGTTTGAAACTCCAAACTTTCTGCTGAATGTCATTGACTTGGTTTCACTTTGTCACTGTTGAGTAATGCATGTGTAATAAACATGCATTTCAAAGTAGTCATATTACCCTCATACACAAAGCCAGCATATTTTGTATGTATTTAGTGTCAAATGTGCATACAAATGTTTTTTCTGAACCAAGAACCAAGTCTAGAGTACGTGCTGCACTTTGGATTTATGATAGCTCATACCTACAAATGCTGTTGTTTCCAGTGGGGGCAATCGGTCATTTATTTCAAACTGTGCTTAAATGAGACCATTCAGCAGTTGTCTCTAGAATTAATAATTTTGAGGAGAAAAGAGGCTTGAATTTTTGTTTGGTTATTTTTTTTTCAATTGCTCTCTATGACACAGTCTTTCACTAAAGCTAGATGATGAAGAAATGCACGTTCTGTTGTGTGTTGATTTTTTTCCCATCACCTTCAGTGTAAATACACAAGGTGAAACTTGTAACAAGGTGTATGGTAGTTACCCATCACCAAACAGCAAATTGTCAGATCTTCCTGGGCTGACAAACTTGAGAAAGGGCTTGGAAGCTAGTTTTCTGCACCAAGATCTATTTATCAACTTCAGTGTATTGACAATTGTGGTCAGCAGAGAGAAAGAGGCCTTCTGTCTCCTGCACCTGATTTCCTTCATAGCTGTAGACAGTGCAATAACTGTCCTTCTCAAAAACAATGCTGTTGAGGAATTTATGTCCAAGTTCTGAATTCTGTCAAGCAGAACTTTAGTTTTATTTAAGCTGAAAATCACAGGAATCTAGTTTTCTGAAAGAGACAGTTGCAACTGTTAGTAATACATAGGAACTCTCAGAAGTAAATTACTGTGATGTGCTTTGCTGTGCATTTTTAAAAGTATCTGGTTCTCTAATCGTTTACTTACATTCATGGTGCTTTTTTTTTATTTTACACTCCTAAAACTTTGCAGTTCCTTTCTTTTTCTGCCTGAAATTATTAATAATAATTGAACTCATGTTTTATTAGCTTGATTTCATTAATAGGTTCATTGAAGACAGCTCTTTATTTTCTCCATTTGCCTGATCTTGCCAAATTTAGTATGAAGGCTTTAAATCTTGTCTCTGTTATGGGAAAGGTCAGACATCAAGTTTCATCACACTCTAGAGAGCAGGATGTGTTATGTATACTTTGCTCACAGTCCTTTGCTGCTGTGATGAATCCTTGATGATAAGTCACATGTAAGTGTAATATCTCTTTATATTTACTGCAGTCAAGGCAGATAGGAACATCTCGCTTCTGCCCTCCCCTTCTCCCTTCTCGAAGTCCTATTTCTTCCTTGCCAGGCTGTATTGTGTGTTTATGGATTATTTTTGGGTTTGGATTTTTTTAATTATAGTTTTGGTATTAGTACAGTGCTGTATATTTTGTTCAGTTTTGGATGAAATTGTATGAACAAGTCTCTGTTTGACTTACAGGAGCATAATAACCTGATTTAAATATGAATGATTAATACATAGGAAAACAGTTGTCTTATACCTGTTGATAAATCATGTGTGCTGTGTAGCTTTCAGTTCTGAATCTGAAGTCATGAATAACAAAAATTCACAGAGCAAAATTTTAGACTAAAAGAAATAGAAATAGCAAATATTCTGAGAAGGAGAGTTCACAAAGATTAACTTTTTTTTCAGTCATTGCTCACCTTTTAATGTTGAATTTTTGCAGACAGAAGTGTCTATTACATTTTTTTTGCACATCTTCAGTTACTTAGACTTTCGTTTTAATAGATTAAGGCTCATTTAATTATCATTAACCTTTCTGCTTAGGTCTGTTTTTACTGCATTAAGTCTGAATTCCTCAGTAAGACTTGATTTTTTTTAAGTAGTATTTAGTTTCGGTAGAATTATTCATATTTGGTTACTTAACCTCACCAAGAAGTCTACATTCTGAATCTGAGGATTTTTTTGAAATTCTTCTTAGGAAATTCTTGTTCACACATTGTTCTCTATTCAATACATTCCAATTTTCAAGGTAATTAAGTTGAAAACATCATCCAATATTTTGAAACCTAATGAAGTTAAAACCATATTTCACCATTTTGAAAGACTACAACTGTGATTTTACCTACTTTTAAATAAGAAAAAAAATACAGAAATATGAATGGTCATGGTAAGGTCTCCCCAAAGCCTTCTCTCCTCCAGTCTGAACCACCTCAATTCTTCCAGCCTTTCTTCATAGGAGAGGTATTTGAGCACTCTTACTGTTTTTGTGCGTCCTGCTCTGGGCCTGCTCCAACAAATCCGTGTCGTTTTTGTGCTGGGGAGCCCAGAGATGAACACAATATTCCAGGTAGAGTCTTACCAGAGCAGAGCAGACAGGCAGAATCACCTCGCTTGAGCTGCTGGCCATGCTTCTTTTGATTCTTTTTATATCTCTTCTCAAAACAAATCACAATAGTCTTTAAGAGAACATGAACCTGATGTGTGAGTAAACTAGTGGAATACTTTGAGACAGTTTTTAGAAATGAGTTAATGCAACAATACCAACTGCATTGAAATATTCCCCACAATACTCATTTTAAGTAGAATATATCAAATTTTGAAAACATCATCAAGAGTTACTTATAGAAGAGTAATTTATCTTACAGAAGAGGTGATTTGTGTTGCTATTCTGCATGATGTAACTTTATATTTTTGTCGTGAGGATATGGTTAAATAGTGTGATTCAGAGATAGACCAGTGAAGAAATGCACCTAACTGTGAAATACATAACTGGTGTGGATTTCATGTGCTACAGTTTGTAGTAGAATAATATAGAAGGATCTTTTTCAAATGTAGATGTCTTTGTGGCACAAAGATTTAGTCATGAGCTGAAGCTGACCAAGTTAAGTAATACTTTTGATATTTGGAGATCCATTGCATGATAATTCAAGTTGGAGGAGACATTTAGAGGTCTCAAGTTTAAAAGCAGGGTCAGCCTCAGATAAGGCCAAGTTGCTCAGGGCTTTATCCATGTAAGTCTTTTAAATCTTCCAGGGATAGAACTTGAAAGAATTCTCTGGGCAGTTGACTCAGTTACTTTTGCACTCTTGCCTTCTGCCAGGGCTCTCCTGTTACAAAATATTCTCTCATAGTTCAGAATGAGCTAATGCATGAATTAAGAACTAAGCCTGATACAGACCCCAAAATCTGAAAAACCCTAAAATACTAAGAAAATATGCAAACTGAGGAAGTTGGTAACAGGCTTGATTGTTAAAACTTGTTTGCTGTAAAAGCCAAAACAAATAAATAGTAAAAGTAGTTAAGTTTCTACTTTAAAAAAAGTCTGTGATGAACTCAAAGGAGAGAATTTAATATTCATTTATTTCAACTTTCTGCATCGTTTGTTTCCATGTTTATGCATCTTGAGAAGGGAAGGCTGAGAGGGGATCTTATTAAGGTATACAGATACCTGAGGAGTGGGTGTCAAGAGGAAGGTACCAGTCTCTTTTTTTGGTGATGCCCGCTAATAGGACAAGAAATAATTATAAGCTAGAACATAGAAAGTTTTGCCTCAACATGAGGAGTAACTTCTTTACTGAGTACTTCTTTACAGAGCACTGGCACAGGCTGCCCGGGGAGGTTGTGGAGTCTCCTTCTCTGGAGATATTTAAAACCCGCCTGGGTGCGTTCCTTTGTGACTGCCCTAGGGGATCCTGCTCTGGCAGGGGGTTGGACTAGATTGTCTCTAGAGGTCCATTCCAACTCCTAACGTTGTGTGATTCTGTGATTAAGGCAATTTATCGCTTCTTTTAAAGTAGAAATTAATTCCTGATGTGAGTAAAAACCTGATAGACTCCTTCATTTTTTTTCATGTTATTTCATTGCAAAACGTTCAAATTTTGTTATACGAAGTATGGGGTTTTTAAATAAGGATACCGTGCTCATGGATGGACTGTTGAGATAGGAGTCAGATTCTGTGGAGTTTCCTTTGTGCTTTCCTTCTGAGGTTGACATCCAAAGGGTTTAGTGTGTCAGCTCAGAAGCTAGTTGCAAGTAATTTAGTTGATCCCTCTATATCTAAGCTAAGAATCTTAAAATAGGATTGAATTACTTCTACTGAAATGTAGGAGAGGAGACTATTTGAAAACAAAAAGACAAGGCAAATTGAGAGAGAACTCTGAATTAATTTTTTGTGTAACCAGTTCCCAAGACAGTTACAGAGCTGTGTCTGGAAAGACACTCTAAAATAAAACACAAATGTGATAAACAAAACAGTACTAAAGCAGAGTGGTTCACGTTTCAAGCTGAGACTTGAAACTGTTTTTTACAAGTATTTAGTTACTGACTTTCATTCTTGGCTGAAAGCAGCTAACATGGGATTATGCAGAGGGGAAGCACTCTGAGATGGAGAGATGATTTTTTAAAACAATGCTCAATGAGCAACTTTAAACTATGTAATGAACCATCTGCATCTTTCAGTTGTGTATAACAGCCAAGCCATACTTATTTAAATCTAGCTATGTTAATTTCATATGTTGGAAGATCTGGGAAACACTGTTTATCATGAGTAAGTAAAAGATGTAACTTACATATTGACTTTAGTATTGTTGAATATGGCAAATATATTCCCATACAAAATATTTTATAAGGCAAATGCTAGCTTAATGAATTAGGAGCTTCCATGAGGAATGTGTATTTAGGGGGGAAAAAAAAGCAGAGGACATAAACCCCACAATCTTTAGTCTACCAAGATAATTTATTAGATTTTAATTAAATGTGTGTTAATATTATTTACCTTTTCAAATGTGCTCTTTCTCTTCTGGACACTCTGGGTACTTATTTCTATCCAACAATAGCTCTATCCAACAATCCATCTCTTTCGACAGTCAAGTTTCCCTATTTGCTTTTCGCTTGTTACTGAGCTTTTCAACTTGACAGTCGCTGTGAATAGAAAGTACTTCCTCTAGTTGTTTTTCAAGATCACTGCTCTTGACAATCAAATTCATCTAAAAACTTTAGAACAGATTCACAGCATATGTAAATCTTCTCCATTTCAAGAAACTCAGTAGATTTCCAGTGAATAGTATGCCACTTGGTTCTTTCATTTGAGAAGAAGAAAAAAATGGCAAATGACTTGTCAATAATAGCCCTGAGGGATCATCCATTTATTTTAAAATAGCCTGAACTTTTACATACTTTTCCCCAGTAATTGATTCTAGCTTTGTATTGCCTTTATTAAGCCCAGAAAGTGCAGTAGTTGAACTGCATTATTTCATGAGACGCCCTAGAGGCATCGCAATTCATACATATATCTGAGTCACTCTGGGTGAGGTGGGTAGTGAATTGGTGCTGGCCTAATTTTACTAGCACGAAGTTTCCAGTTTCTCCTCTGCCAACCCTTCCTGTATGTGTAGGTTCAATTCTCTGGTCAGGAAATGCTCCTTGATACAAGTTTGTGAACAAAGAATGAGAAATGTTGCATTGCATTAGTCTTGAAAAAATGGGTTGTTCAGTTGCTTTTGAGCCCTTAATTTTTCAGCTCCTTCCAGTAGGAGCTTTATTGTTTTGACCTTTGTAGGTGTGTATATATTTAATAAATAATATACTGGTGGTGATAGAGTTAAATTAGCTTTTGTCTTTTAATTTGCTGTGTTGTGCTGTGCATCATTGATGTGTTGACTGAGAATTTTTTCTAAAGTAATAAAACATTTCCGGTAATGTTATGATTCTAGGAGAGATTCTTCACTTCCGTTCAGTGTAGTGTATATTTGTGCCTTCTTATCTGAAATGTTGTAGATGTTGAAAAATAACTTAGTGGGATAACCTGTTTCATTGGTGGTGGAGATGACTGGTGGGGCTGCAGTCAGGCAGACTGCATAGTGCATTTGGCATTTGTACAAAATCATTGTGTTACATTAATAGCCACATCATTTTCAAACCCATAAAATTTGGCTCCACTTTGAAGCTTATGTTATGATCTCAAGGAGGAGTAATTTTCTTTTCTGATGTTTGACTTTTATAAATGTACCATAATTCAGTGTCATGACCATGCAGTGTTATATTACTAAGGAATGAAGTTAAACAAACACCCTTCATCTGAAGGAACGTTCTACAAAATAGTTTGAGACAAAATTGAAAAGTTACATGTTACATATCATTTTGGAGTCTGGTGCTTCTTAGTTTTAAAACTCTTGGAACACACCTCAATGATTTTTGATCCTTCTCTGGTCTGGAGCTCATGGTGGAGGTTCTGCCAATGCTAGAAGAATTGACTTCTAGTAATTTCTATGAATAAAGGTGTCAGTCAATTTAGACTTCTTATTCAACAAAGTAGGGAAGGAAAGACTTGGAACATGGATCTGGATGTAAACTTACGTTTTTATAAAAAATTACTGTGTTGCAGTCCACATAACATTTCAGTTTCATATCTGTTTTAAATGATCTCCTAAAACCAATAGACATTGCTACTTTATTGAGTTAATGTATGAAACAGAAAAAGCTTGTTCAACTATACCAGTTTTATGTATTCAGAATTCTCTTACTTCTCAGTGTTATTGTGAGGATTTGGGGATATGGGCTTGAGTCTGGATGTGGTGAACTATTTTATAATGCATGTGGCTATCATATATATGAAACTATTTGGACAACTTTCAAAACTGTAACTTCATTTCAACAGAGAAAGTTCAGAAGTGTAGAGAAATACGATCGAGATCTAAGCAATGGTGATTTTGTGGAAACCCTTGATTTTTATGGTTAAGAACATAGGACCAGTTTAGACACTAAAATTCAATTCCACAAAGGCTAAGAGAAGCTGTGCAAGAGGCACCTTGTTCAGGAGGGAATGTGAGCCGCAGAGGCTTCCCAATATCCTGTAACAAATCTAAGCCTATTCAGTGCCAGTTTCATACACTTCCATGAGTTGAGGCACTTCCCTTCCTCCTTCCTCCAATATTTAGTAAGTTGATACAACTGTCTGATTGTCTGCAAAGAAGTTGCATTTCTTCCATGGTGTATGTGCAGAGCAGAAAACAAAGACCAGTCTGATTCTTCTCGTTTGCCCCAATTTAATAGGATCTTGACTCTCACAGTTATTACCTGTTGATTACTCATGATTCAGACCCTCAGACAAAGGTCTGACATGGTAATGCTAATAGGAAACTAAATTGCTATATTGTCTATTTTAATAAATGCTAGAGACAAGTCAATGGAAATTACTGTGATACCAGTGATTTTTTTTTTCTTTTTTTAAGAAAAAAAGTCTAACCTGAACCTTTAGCTTTCTTAAATGAATTGGTATAGTTTGCAATAGAGTAATGTTCAAGCAAGTGTAATCTAAGCATTCCATAATCTGCACTTCAAGTGTTTTTTTTCCTGAGATTCAGAGGAGCAAATGATACAAGAAATGGAACTTAAATATCTTAGACATGGTCTACAAAGAAAGAATGAGATTTTTTTTCTGACATAGACATACATTTCTTCTTATTACTACTCTTAAGGTGTATTTTAATAGAGACAGTCTGTGAGTTACTCGACTATTCTGTTTTGTAGCTTAATCCAGGTCTGATTTTTCTTTTTTTTTCCATTTTGATGTTTCTGTAAATCTTTTGTGTCCATTATTTCATTGTTTTGATACTCTGGTGGTTGATTCCAGATATTTTTCTGCTGTCCAGGAGTTATCCCAGTGCACTGAGGGCTGATCCCGTGCCCTGAGGAAACACAGTAAAAAGCATTGCAGGTAATCAAATAAGCACAGTTCTTGTACCTATTATCAAGCTTTCAAAGGTGTATGAGTCATGAAATGGCTTAGATTGGAAAAGACCTTTAAGATCATTGAGCTTACATTGACAAGTCTTCAACTAAACCATGTCCCTAAGCACTATGTCTACCTGATTTAAGTACCTCCAGGAATGGGGACTGCACCGCTGCCCTGGGGAACCTATTCCAATACCAGATAACTCTTTCAGTAACAAAATTCTTCCTAATATCCAATCTAAACTTCCCTTGGTGCAACTTGAGGCCATTTCCTCTTGTCCTATTGCTTTTTCCTTGGAAGAAGAGACTGACCCCCACCTTGCCACAACCTCCTTTCAGGCAGTTGTAGAGGGTGATAAGGTCTCCTCTCAGCCTTCTTTTCTCCGGGCTAAACAACCTCAGTTCCCTCAGCTGCCTCATAAGCTGCACCAACTTTCTTGCCTTTCTGTGGGCACACTTCTAGTGCATCAATGTCCTTCTTGCAATGACTCCTGTAGATGGGACAAGCTGGAGGTTGTTCTTCATAACTGTGTGTAACCATTAAAGAGCTTTTATGATGTAGAAACACAGTAGCTGTAGGAACTTTTCTGCTGCAGACAAGTTTAGTTGTGATTACAGGTTGGCATAGGCTGGAGCCCCTTCTGTATTTTTTGAACTTTGCATTCCAGAGCTCTAGCCTGCATCTTGGCAAGAATATCTTGAATTATTAGGCTATTTTTTCTTCACCACAATGCATGCAAAATATGTTGAAATCTCCACTAACCAGATATAACACTGCTAGACCACCAGTGCTCTTCAGTAGTCTCTTGCTACTATTTGTCAGTGGTAATCCCTGGGATTTCTTTAAAGCACCTTTTTGTAGCTACATTTAGTTTCCAAGATTTATGGGAGAACTGGAAAATCCTTTTAAAATATCTTGTACTCTTTCTTAAACTTGAGTTAGTTAAAAGTCTCTCGTTCCTGTCTTCTATGCTATTTATTTCTATGATTTTTGTTTTAATGTGCATAAATGTACATGCCAAAACTGGAACACAGCATATCCTGTTTTACTTGCCTACCCTTTCTTAAAGCCCTAAAATAGAATGGGCAGAGATACATTCAATATTTTTATTCACTAATCCTAGAAGTTTTATTTATTGCTATTATGCACTGTGCAAATGTGTGAATTTTGTTTCTATTCCCAGATTACTTTTCCTGTCTTCCAATAACTGTCTGTAGCATGGACAATGCATTCACCTTTTCATTTTTCTTCCAGTCTTCCATTAACTCTTTTTATGATTTTTATAAGCTGTTTATTTTCTTGTGCTATGTAAATCACTTTGTGTTTTACTGCTTCCTCTATTTTCTTGATGTGACTGTTTTAGTATCATCAAGTTTTACCATTTACAGCGTGATCCCTGGCACAGCTTTGAAGTGTGATGCACTGATTCAGTCATGCTTGATCTGCTCTCTGTATGGGACTTTACCTTATTTTTCCAGAGCTTCTGTTTCTCATGCATACTCTGTAGTACCTAAAACATCATTAATTCCTGTGCTAAATGATATGAATGGATTTTATAGTAATTTTCTGAATACGACTGGATTGCATTTTTCACCTAATTAATTAAACTGTTTCTTAAAAAATGTCTTTTCATATTAGATTCTATATGTTTGGAAACGTTTACAGAAGCTGCATTCCAGTGTCATTTCTGTCCATACATTCATGATAAAATTAATGTTTTAAGTTTCTAGGAGCTGTGGGTTCTTGCTAAATCCAGCTCAGAACATCTATATGTGCACTTGTGCATAATCCAAATGAGGATAAATAGAAGACAATTATTAAACCAAAAAATTGTTCTGTGGAATTAGTTTTGAGAGCAACACAGTGGTTAGGAAAAAAAATGAATTCTAGAAAGGTTACTTAAATACTTTCTTATTGTACAAGCAAAGAAATATTTGGTTTTCTGACACTTGTTCTTTCCAGCAGATGTAGGTAATGGGAACTTGGTATATAACTGCAGATAAACCACTTTTCAGCATTTTAGTTGTTCCTGTTTTAGTTAACTAAGAGATGCCACAGTTAATATGCATCAATACTTTTTCTGCAATAGATAAACTCTTTTTTAAGAGTCTTTCAAAGCTAACAGAGATATGTAAAGGGGCTACAGCATTTGATTTTCTTGTTATTAATTTATGAGTAGATGAATTCAAATTTACAGGAAAAATAGATGTCTTGCTCTATTTCTTTATTTAATGTCTTTTCTTAATGTTATTATAAGATTAGTTATTTTATTTCAGAGTTCCTCTCCTAGATATGTGGTCACACAGCCAGTACTATTTCAACCATTCACTAATGGGTTTTTCTGATTTAAATTTTTTGTATTAGTCGACGCAGGTTTTAATTTTGACAGTACAGATAATTTAATTGTAGTTGTAAAAATGGTATTGAAATAAATCCACTTTGGTCTAGTCTAAGTAACAATCTCATCAACTTCATTACTGAAGACTGGAATGAAGTGTTATAGTATTGTCCACCTGACAAGAATTTTAAAGAGCCTGAGGACAGATCCGGACTCATCTCTTGTTTTGCTTAATGCTTTTAAAAAGGTCATTACAGTTGAGCTGGTTACTCTTCTATTTGCATAAATGATAAATTGTTTCCCAGCAATTTTCCCTCTCAAGGATTAATTTTTTTTTTAGAAAGGGATTAAGGAGTAAAGCAGTTTCTGATTTGTGGTTGGGTTTTTTTTCTGTTTTTTTTTTTTAGCATAATTTTCACCATTAATTCCTGAAAATAAAAGTGATGCTTTTTGAGGAAAACAAAAACATTAATTTGTGTGTGAAGGTAAAATTAATTAGCCTTTTTCAAGAATCAATTTCCTTTTTGCGAAGAATACAAAACTTTGCAACAGTGGTAGAACAATCCAGGACTTGGCTGAATAGGTTTTGATAGAAATATGGTCTCTTCTTTTGTCAGTAATTAATGTTTGTATTTCAAAGAAGAATGCAGCTCTTTGTCTTGGTGAAAGAAAGTGTGTTTGAGAAATGGGAGCTGAAAATTCTAGTAAATGTAGTTGTATGTGAGCCTTATACCTGACCCGAAGGTGCCAGTTGTGGGGTATGAAATGAGTAGAACTTGTAGTTTCAGCTTCATCTTTTTAATGAGAAAAATTTTTATTACCAAGTACACTTTCAAGAAACATTTTTTGAGCAGAGATCTTGTTAACAATAGATAAAATAATCTGCTTTTTTTTTTATTAGCATTTCAGTGTGAAACTATGGACTTTTTTTGTTGATGGATCATAAACACTGTTTTTCTTCACATTGCAGTAATAAATTACTGAATGTGGCTAAAAGCCCTTCCCCAAATACTTGACAAAACTTCTAAAACTTCTCTCACCTTGATTCGAGTCTTGCTTTTTCCCCATTGTACATGAGAGAGAAGCAGCTTGTGAGTTTTACCTCTGGCACGGTGGAAAACTGGTGAAAGTTGGGGAAGTGCACCAACCTTGCATCATCTCTCTGCTAACTGGCCCTCTTAGAATTGGTAACGAGATTTCCCCAAAGAGCAGGAACCCAACATGAATGATTGGAGTTGTTGAATAACACACAGGAAGAGCTTAATTTCCTTTCTGAATTGTAGTGAATGTCAGGAAAATGACCAGGAATCTAGGTGCCCAAGTACTGTGGAAGTTTTCATGTTCTTCCACAAACCCATCTCTCAGCATTTCATAACCATATATAAAGGATTCTACAAGCATATGAATACATGCCTTTTTTTTTTTTTTTATCTGGAATACTAGTCATGATACTGAAGCACAACGTAGGAAAATAAGATAGAACAGTCTGGATGTTTCCCTCCACCCAGACTTCTGCGTAAGGGTGGACTAAGACTGAATTTGGACAGGTATGTACATCCCTTAATTTTCAGAATTTTGTTTGTGGTCAGTAACTGAATTGGAAATAATAAGCTGTTAGTCATTCACTCTTCAGAAAAGTTAGTCTGCGTGTTTATATACCAAGACTCAAACTTAGGAAATTATATTAAGGAAACAATAGCAGTACAATTTAGCTTAATCTACCCTCCATGGAACTACTACCTGTCCATTAAGAAGATGATGATGATAATAATAATAATAATAATAATAATAATAATAATAACAACAACAACAGACCTGCTGCTGTCTTGTTGTGCAAGTGAAGACCTGTTTGAAAGTATACAGCAAATCTAATGCACTTACCTGTTTTTATTCATTCCTTTTATGATTTTTATAAGTATAGAAAGAGACTTAAAATAGAATGTGATATAAAATATATTTATAATTTACAGTTGTTCAATTAAGAAGCTTGAATTTAAACAATCTATACACATGGATTTTGCGTGTATATGGGTCTCTGGCCAGCTAGATCCTATCTTCCCATGCCGACTTTTTATATGAAGGTATTTCCACCACAACAACGCCCAGACATGAATGGAGTGTTGCGTGATTTCTACACTGAAAATAGCAGATCTACACTTTTCAAAAAAAACCCCTCCTCCTCATTTTTTCCATAGAATGTGACATCTTACCTTTAGGCAAACCAGCGTACACAGTGAAATAACAATAAAGCCTATTTGCTCAGTTAGCTCATACTGGATAGGTATCTAGTTGGTGATTTAACTTGTCACAAAGGCATTTCCTTTTCATGTAGTTAAATGGAAAAAATCTACTCCAGGACTCACACTTAGTCTACATTTTTCTCGACTTCTTTGATAGTCACATGTCTTTGTCAAATATAATAGGAGAAGCATGTTCTATAGTCTTTATTATAGGATTTTCTTGTTTTTATGTAATACTATTGACTCCTGATTTGTGAAAACTTTATTCAATATCTCAAAGAAAAAGAACAGAAAAAAAAAGAATCTTTGATTACAACTTCTTGCAGAAGAATTCAAAACCCGTTGGCATAATTTGAAATACAGTATGTCAAGATGTTTCTTCTTTTTCTGTTAGCCTGCGAACTTCTGAAGATATTTTTTTATTCTTGTCAATATTGTCCTTCTGATTATGATAAACTGATCTTTTAAATCTCTTTCTGAGGGAATACGAATCAGCAGTCATTTAGAATTGATTTTTTTCCCCCTGTTTTTACACCATGGTAATATAGCTCTGGGAATAGGGCATGAGCTTTTACTGCTGACTGTGCATGAGCACAGAAGAAAACATTTTGTTTTGACATAGCTATTTGCTTCTTAAATTTAGAAAGGAGCAAGAGGAAATTGCTCAATAAAGGCTTGGATATAAAGCATGAGCTATTCCACTGCAACAGAAAATTGACTATGGTCTTACACATAAGGCTGCTCAGTAGTGAGGAGACAATAAGGAAAATAAAGTTCTTTTAGTCTTAGGATTTTATGTTGCCAAATCTGAAAACCTAAAATACTTTATACTCTTTGAAATAGATTTACTTATTTTTTTCCCTGTAGTATACAATTCTGTTATTTGCAGCTGACTTAAAATTAATTGATACTACCAGTGCATCTTGTAATTTTTACTAGGTTTATTTTTTTTTTTTAATAGATGACAGCAACTTAAGAAAGGAAATAACCGTTGAAGGGTTTTAGTTAAGGCAGACAACATTAAATGGGGAGAAAAATGTGTGTTACACATGAATACTTAGGGTAAAAAACAGACTGTGTCTGGTAAAAACCAGACTGTGTCTTCTATCCAAGTTATTATAAAACAGTGACTAAATAAGGATACATTTGTTATCTGGCTTTTCTTTTGGATTGTAAAGCAAAATATTTTGAGAAACTTTTTCTAGAAAGGGCTTACATGAATATTGTTTTACTATAAAATGAAATTAGATTAATATGAGTCCATGAATGCAGAATTATTAGCTTCATTTATTTGATTCATTATGTTTTCAAGATTAATTTTTGCTAGATGGAGGGATTCTCAAGCTTAGAGTAAAATTAAATATCATGAGGAAAAACTGAAATCTGGATTCTGATTCCCGAATTCCATCCGTAGTTGTCATCATTATAATAATCAGATCTGAAAATGGTTTTTAAAGTTTATAACAGCTTTCTTTATAAAATTTTCAGATAGCATCAGAATGCGTTCTTTACAATTTTCCTTCTCCTTTTCCTATATAATATACCCTCCTGTACTCATATAATATATCCTATAAAGACAGTTTTGATTTGCTTTTTCTTTTCACATCTAGAAAAAAGTTCTTGTGATATCATTTTTCCTGCCTGATCCTCTTAATTAGACTACTGTCATCTTGCATAATGATCAAAATATACTTATTGTTGCATTTTTTTATTTAGTAATGCAGAGGAAATGGGTTAAGACAAAGGATTTTTTTTGAGTCCTCAACTGATACTTTACTTTGATTATTCCATATAGAGTTTTATTATTAAAAATTAGCTTCTAGATAATTATGTGAAATCTCAGTGATCGCTGTGAGACTGGACGATTTTATTTTAGTGACAAGACTTCTTTCAGTAAAATACATTAAAGCCTAAAGGAAAATATTACTTTATCTGATCTTTTATTGTGCAAACAGTAAAATTCCGTGTAGTCACTTCCGAATTCAGTTGCATAGTTGTGTAATGAAATGTATTTTCCAGAATGGTTATCTTTCAGATTTCAATTTTTAAATTCTCTGCAATCACACCAAGGTAGTTGTTTGGTTTCTTTAACAAAGGAAATAAAGGATGAAACAAATGCATTATTTCATAAAGTTACTGGGCTTTGAGGAAAAGAAAAACAGTGAACTAATGAATCAAGGGACAAGGAAAGTGTTCTTCTTCATCTTTTAATGCCCCACAAGCAAGTTAAAAAAAGAGAATACAATAAAAAGTTAAGTCACTAAATATCAAAACAAAAAAGACATTTTATTATTTTGGTCAAAGGACACATCTGCAGCTTTTGGCACAGCTATGTCTTCTATAAATAGTAGGAGAAAGTTGAAGTACCTTATGCTAGTGCTTTATGAATTCATTAGTATCTTGTAAGTAATCTTTTCAAGTAATAAGCTGCAGTATGTTTTAAATTGGAATATGTCTATACATAGGTCAGTGAATGAGGATTAACTTAAGGAATCTAAAAAAACCCTCCCCTACTTCTAATTCTAATTGTTTTAAGAACATATCATAACCAATATTCTGTTCAACCTGCTACATTCTCAACTCCAAACCATCTCCTTTCATCGTGAAATCAAGTAGAACTAGAAACTTAGGAGCTTCTCAAAACCAAACTCTTCAGTGATATCAGTTAATTTTTTCAAACGTAGAAATCTGCAGGAGAATTAAAATATGTTTTAAAACACATATAGGAGTGCAGTTTAGTCTAGTTATTTTAACTTGTAAAATCTCCAAAGTACGTAGCTAGGACTAAGACATTTATTTTGTTGACAAGAGGTGTACTTAGCTAAGACGGTGCCTTCCTTAGTATGCTTCTCTTGGTGTGAATATGACTTTAGGGAATAGTGTATGATGCTAACTGACTCTAAAATATCAATTGATTTAAAATAATTTGACCTAGCTGAGGAGCTAAAACTAATTCTTTTTAAATCCCCAAAATTCACTTTACAAATGCTGTCACAAGGAGACCTTTCTTTACAATTACTTGAGACAGTTCTAGAAACAATACATCTGTTTTGAATGTATTGTCAGAATATGATTGTATGTCAGTGTATGACTTCTGGAGTAAAATCATATACACAAGAATACCATCAAAGTAGAAAGAGTTAAAGAAAATAAGTTACTTGGAGCATTCCTAAAAGATACAGAGCTTTTTGCAGCAGTCACCTTTGTATCAGTTCTAGGGTCTTCATCAAGACTAAATAATTATTATAGTATTTTATAGAGAGCATTGGTTAAATATGTTAAATGTTTAATTCTGGATTGTTCTTTTCTCCCAGAGTCATACTAAACATATTTGGGGAGAAATACTGAGAACAGATTATCCTTTACCTGGGCCTTTTCTACAATGTGATTACACTTTTGGGAGTGCTTGGGAGCTGTGAGATGTCCTTCACTCTTTGCTTCTGAGGCTCTCAAAACTTTTAAAAACTCCTGTATGGTCATATTTTGATTTGAGGTAAATATAATAATGTAACTGAGCCTAATTTATGTACTTTTTCATGAAACATGTATTACTTCACTCATGAAGATTGTAATGAATTATTTTTATTATAGCTTCTTAAAGTAATAAACTAGAATTTACACAAGAGCAAGAATTTTTTACCAGGGCATTTGATTATCTTAATTATACTATCTTCATAAATGTGTAATTTTTACTGATTTTATTAATTGATATCCACCACAAATAAAAGTGCAGCAGTAAATCTGTGTTTTATGCTTTGTTTTCACATATTAACTTCTTGTTGTCCTTTTCTTTTGTTAAATGAAGTGTCTATACTTCAAGTATTGTTTTTTAGTTTAAACAGTGGTGTAATCTCATTTTCGTCCATGCTAAGAGCACCTTAATATGGAAGGATTTTCATAAGTAAAAGTATGTTGTGTACCAGCATAATGTCTGTTCCCATATGAAAATGCCTGCGCTTCCATAAAACACCATGTAATAAAAAGTTAATCCCCTTCTAGGAAGTATAACTGCTGGCAAAGACAAAGCAATGCTGCATTTTGGTGTGCAAAGCCATAGGAGAGATGGACACAAAATGAATTTCCTTTTGTCCTCCTTGTGCTGATGGGATGAATTAAATGCCATGCTGGCTGTTTTCCAGTCTGTTCTTTGCTCTCTAATTCCCACTGTTAAATGGTAGTGCTAAACCAGGCTGCACCTCCCTCGCAGGAGGAGGCACTGAGAAGCTATGGAGTTCCCCAGGCAGGAGCCAGCAGTGTTGATGCTGGAGCTGGAGAGCTGAATAGGAGAAAAGGGAGCCTGTCACATCACAGAGTGTGAAAGGCAAGTGTGTCTTCTGAAACAAACCAACAAAAAATAGACACTCCCTGACTCATAAAATTAAAGGAAGTAATTATGTAGAAACTTTGCTGGCAGAAGCACATCAGCTACTGCTGGATATTTCTACCAAGAATTCTGTACATAATACAATCTACTTTTCTATATATGACTTTTTTTTTTTTCCCTAGCATGTTACTTTGGTCTTGATTCATGAAGGTGAAATTTCTTTCTGTAGGTTGATGTATTTAAAATTCTATTATTAAAATAGCTTTTGAGTGTTCTGGAGAAGTAAAAAGAGCAACTGTGCATTTTAAGTCCCTTGCAAGAATTTCAGACGCAGTTTTTTGATCAGTCTAAGTAGTACATACATTTAGAGATTATTTTCAGTAGCATAAGGAACAAGAACAATCATAATTTTAAAAAAAAAAACATGAATATGCTCTATCTTGACAACTATCTAAGTGTAATACAGATGTCCTAAGGTGAGCTTAGGGAGGATGGAAACCTCCCACTGAGCAAAAGGGCAAAAGTGTGCTCGATCTTGATATTCATTACAAATACAGACATTTTGGGTTTTAAGCAGGATGTTTCAGAAAAGTTACCACAGAGATGACTGGCTTACGGTGGCCAAGAGTTCATAGTCATGTCGCTTTTTGGCCTTTGATGCCGGTCCTTCCTATCATTGTGAAGCAGAATTCACCAAGCGTTGAATTGTTCACCCACTAATAGGGAATGTGATCTAGGTTTAGACTGTAATGAGATGAGTTAGTTTTACCCTACTGATGATGCAGAGCCCAAAAATTTGTTGGTTAGGAAAACAAACAAACAACAACAAAAAAAACCAAACAAAAAACCCACAACGCATTATAGCTGGTATTTTATAAAAAACTTTAGCTTAACTCAGCAAAGATTTCCTTAAAATATATTTATAAATTAATGTTTTCGTTGCAGTTGTACAGAAAGAACACTCAGGTCACTAAAGTGAATGTTTTACAAATATTGTCTTCTCTCACCTATCAATAGTTACATCAAATATAATATTTTGATCAGTCACCGTAGATTACAAGATTGGAAGGGTTCTCAAGGGTCATCTGGTCCAAGCATTCCTGGCAAAAAGCACCATCTAGATAAGATGTCCTACACCCTCTCCAGCTGAATCTTGAAAGCATCCTATGTTGGAGAATCCACCGCTTCCCTGGGGAAATTATTCCAATAGTTGATTGTTCTCATTGTGAAGATTTTTCCTCTTATGTCCAGTTGGAATGTCCCCCGAAGTAACTCGTACTTATTGTCCTTTGTCTTTTCCATGTGGCTTCTTGTAAAAAAGTAAGTCTCTATCTTCTTGGTAGCCACCCTTTAACTACTAGAGCATGGTGATAAGGTCTCCCCTAAGCCGTCTTTTCTCAAGGCTGAACAAACGCAGTTCTCTCAGCCTTTCCTTACATGGCAGCTTCACAGTCCTTTGATCATCTTTGTGGCCCTTCTCTGCACCCTCTCCACCCTGTCAACACCTTTTTTTTGTGTAGTGGGAACCAAATCTGAACACAGTATGACTTCTTTCTCTTTGCTGGTGATGCCATTGATGCAACCCAGAGCTCTCTTTGCTGCTACAGCACACACTGCTCACTTGTATTGAGCCTGTCCTCCACCAGGAATCCCAGGTTCCTCTTTCCACAGAAGGAATAGTTAATACCAAAGCTCATTTATGTAGGTTCTATCCTAGGTAGACTTTTCTGCTTTTCAGTGTATCGTTGATTAATAGCCCGTTCCTGTTATCCGTTGAGCTCCTTAGTGTCATAAAGTAATCCTGTGGGATTGGAGCCAGTTCAGGAGAACAATGACCAATTGTCTGTGTTGGCATTTAAGTACATAGACTAAAGAATGCGCTACTGTAAACACTGCGTATACATACGCATATTTCCATTTACTAATAGAGAAAATGAATTAAGAAGTTACAATTTTGAAAAAAGGTATGAAAAACTTGTGAAGCTGTATGTGTAATCAAAGAAACCCTAAGGTAGGGAAAATCATGAACTGCTGTACTAAGTGAGTCATGGCTATGAGCCAATTTTTTACCTCCAGGTATTAAAAGTGAAAAGACTGTTCTCCTTAAAAATTCCTTTCCTTAAACTAAGCAAATAACTATTGTCACCCACCCACCAAAACAGACATTGTTAGGGATAGGTTTCCATTTCATGATGTTCCTGGCATCCCTACTTGCTTGTTGCTAAGTGATTGGCACAACTACTGAGAATCAGCACTGATGAGTTAAGAGTGCGAATTCATGGCACTAAATGTTAGACTGGAATGAGGGAATCTATAGCTGTGGTGTATATGGGGAGACTTGGAGCTGATCTTGGAGCTTCCTCCTCCTATGGCTGCTTGTATGAATTGTGACATATGTGGCAATCTAAAGGCAGTTTCTCAAAACTGTTTAGACACCTCAGACTAACTGTAATCAGTGGTGGTAAAATATCCTTTAGGAAAATGTATTGTTGATGTTAGGGATAATGGTACTACATGAAGTTTGAGAGTTTCAGCTGGTGAGCAAACAGAAGTTCTCTGGGAACTTTCTTATTCAAATAGATTTAATAACTTTTCAACCGTAGGTATTACCCTCATCAAAAAGACACCATCCAAATAACATTATTCTAGTCTAGTTCATGCATACTTTTGATTCCATTAGCTAACTTCTGTTACATATGAAACACAAGAAGGAAGACAATCTTTTCACTTAAGAGCTATGGTCTCTGAAGTATTGAGGAAAGTACTTTTGTATTAATTTTCTCTACAGATTTAAAGTTCAAATTCAGCAATTTAAATTTAAAATAGATTAATACAACATACAGGCGTTCTTATAAGCACTGTTTTAGGAAGGATTAAAGATGTATAGGTCTTGGAAAATATTAAGTACTACATAAATGTACGGTTCTGGATGAGAGCAAGAAGAGGTGAAAGAACAGAGAATAATTCATTGCACATTCTTACTATTAGTCTCATTTCCTCCAGTTTTTAAATGCTTGAACTTAGAGCCTTATAAATGACTTAGAAGTATGTAAGTAAATTTATACACAAGACTAGATCCATATAACTTAGTGGAAAGAAAAATAATATTAGGTACATCAACTTCTGCAGCCTCTGGTCACTTTATGCAAATTTCATTGCAAAAAAGAAGTAATTTTTTTTATACGTATTAACTGGAAATCTAAGATAAAATTTTTACCCAGATCTTGGGCCTCTCTGTTCAAAAACTGGTGAATAGGTGATGTAGTAACATATAGTTGAACATGAATATGAAAAATATCTTTCTTAGGAAACAGAATTCTTAAAAAACCCCAAAACTTAAAAAAAACACCTTATTTTGTAATTACAATACAAAAATAATACCCACTGGACATTTTTCATTTTTGTTACAAAGATGCAAGCAAAAGAAAAAATTCAAGTATTGAAGTGTTACAAAACCTGCAGCACCCAAAATATGATCCATATTCATTATGAAATACAAAGTGTAGAATTAGAAAAAAAAGGCAAATTGCAAATTATTTATTTGCGGAGCTGTTCTGACGTTTTTGAGTTTCTTATGTGTCAGAAATACTAGTATATAAATATAAAATTTTGGGAATATTTTTAAGAGCAGAAGTAGGATATTATTTCAGATGAAAGAAACAGAGCACAGAATAGCAAATGCCCTAGTACTGCATGTGGCTTGTGTTCGGGATGCAGAAAATTTTTAATTGGCTAATTTAGAAAAGGTATGTGAAGTTGAGTCTTCTGTGTTACCTGTAAATTGCTGAGGCTGTAGGCAATAGTTCTTTTACAGAGGGATAAATTCAAAACAAAACTCACAAATCTGTCTCTTTTTTCTCTTACTAGCGGTTGATAACAAAGTCTAAAATGTTGGGATTTCTTAGGTAACAAATTATTTGTTTTCTAATCAGTTCAATGTCTAAGTTGTTTTTTTTTTTTTTAACTCTCATGTTTCTAAGCAAAGCTTTTGAGATCTAAGTTTCCTCTGAACTGTGTATCTATACATCATTTGTGTTTAAATGTTCCCCTACTAGAATATGCCAGTCAACAATTGAAAAGATTTCCTTGTGGAAGTTTGGCTGTTTGTAGGACCTCTACTTCCATATTCATCATGTAGTACTCTGAAACCATTCATTTTCTTTTGTCAGAATGGAAAATTGTACGTCTCCAGGATTCATGAAGGGATAGAATGTAGATTGCCTTGGAAGGTTACTATATAAAACAGAAGAATAGAAGAGCAAATATTTTGTTGTCTGAAACTCTATTACAATGTGTTAAAATAGAAGTACTAATAAATGTATTAATATGTAACAGATAAAATATAGTGCTACTAAAAATATTCTGGACATTTTTTTGTAAACTGGATACTTGTCATTATGGAGGAGGGGAGATTCAACAGGATTTTTTTATCCATAAATCATACCTATTTAGAAATCCCTATTCAGAGAATTTATGAATTCCCAGACTAAAGAAGAAATAGCCAGAGGTCTCTAGCTGGATAGGTTGCATGTTATCCAAGGTTACTTTACCATAGCTCTTTCAGTATGAAGGAAACGTATAACAAATGGATAAAATTGCAGTTATAATAGAAAATGAGCACAAAGACATTCAGAAATAGAAGACATAAGTAGAATTTGTTGCTTTTCATTCCAATTAAGAAAGACAAAATTCATTCCACTATTGCAAAGAAGCCCTTAACAAATGATGTGTGCATAGCCACCACTTAGCTGACAGAGATATTGCCATTATTAAAAGAACATTGATGACTTAGATAAAACTCTGAATACATATTCAAACAAATGTAATTATTTCCTTTTTCTTTTTAGTTATCCGTTATTAATGGAATTTGTGTCAAAGAGGCTTGTGTATTTCAAGCTTTTTATTCTGTTGAGTATGCTGTCATATTCTTGTGTTAAATTACGTTCTGTTTCCATTATGTTTATGAAGTTGCATGCAGCATGCTAGCAACTTTTCAATAAGATGGCAAGTAATTTTTAGAATTCTACACAAATTGAATATTTTTGATGCTTAACAGTTCTAAGGAGACGGACTTGTGTTTTTTATTTCTCGCCTGCCCCCGCCCCCATGCCTCTTTTTTTCCCATATCTATTGTATCAAAGTCTACTATGATGCTTAAAATATTCCACTACGCTGCACAGCAGACACATTTATGGCTATACCCTTGAACATTTTATGAAGTTGGAGACTGTGAAGGTTTTATAACTACTATATTGTACTGTAGGATTTAAACACTAAACATGTTTTACCTGAAGAAGAAATGTTTATTGCAATTCCTTATGCAATAAAAATGCTGTTTTCATACTCCTCTACTACTGCAATAGTGAGGGTTGCTTTGCTAGTGTGGTGGTTTGAATTTTTTCTATTTTGATATAATTACTAAAGCAAAATTTGTGGTAAAACAATTGATAGACTAGCAGCTGCTGTTTTGATCTCACTTCTTAATGAGTATCTGTGATCTAAGCAAAAGGAAGACTGCTTTAGAGGTGATCTTTTATAATACGTATAATATTTTCTGTACACACTCTCACACTACAGCCTCATCTGTATGAGCCTACTGTTAGTATCTTTGTAAAACAGGGAAGAAAGGTCAGTGTACTGTTCTTTGGGAAAGACATAAGTTTCATCGTCTAAGCCGTAAGAACATGCTGACTTTCTCATTTTAGTACTTAAGTCATACTTGGTGGTAGAAATCCATTGGGTGCTTAGTTGCCATTCTTCTGTGACTGAGTTTCCATCTGGCAATAGTGACTGCACGGTCACAGCAGCTTCCTTGCTAAGATGCATTTCAGGTAAATAGTGGCCCCTCTGGCCGAGCTCTGGCTTTCACTTGAGGCACGCAGATGCTGTTCCTCCTTTTTTGCTGAAGGGCCGTTCTAAGCAGTGGGACTCGCCCACATCAAGGATCTTGATAAATTGATAATTTTGTAATATAGTAGCTGCGTGCCATGGATTAATGTCTTCATCTCAAGCAAGTTAGGGTATTTTTAAATGTCTGGTTTGCAAGAGCATCTTTAGACTGGTGAGAACTTCTATTATAACAATGTGTTTGTCTACAGATGATGGAAGCTGGTATTAAATTCTGTTCGGAATACAATTCTAATTTTGATAGCAAATTGTCATAGACTTGGCTATTACCTTTCATCCTACCGAAAAAAATATTTTTCTTGTTGCACGTTGGATGTCTGTGTTAGCTCTAGGAAGAAAAAGAAAAATTCCTTTTTAATGGACAGTAAATCTACTTATTCACATTTTGCAGTGACCTTGTCAGATGCCCTGAGGTTACTCAAGGTCAAAAGGCTCACAGATCTATGATACAGATATATGTGAAATTTTCATATTTCAAAGCCCATCTTGGTCCCTGAAATAATCTCTTACTTCACTATTAAAAGAATAATAATTTTCAAATTTAAACCTTTGCTTCTCCCTACCTCAAAGGCAGATTTGAGCTGCTCATACCATTGTTGAATGGGGAAAAAAGCTCTGCCAAATCTTCCTCTATGGCCTGGGAATTTGAGAGGAAAATGAGCAAGGATGGAGTAAAAGTACAGCAACTTCTTTCCTCCATCAATCAGTTATATGGCAATGAGTTGCTGAGTGGACCCTACATCCTCACTTTGACTTGCCTCTGAAAGATGTGTTTAGTTAAGAACAAGATCTAACTTCATTTCTAGATGCAAACCTGCAGTGATACAGCACATAATGCTTCTGTTAGCCCAGTGCAATCATCTGAGGATCTAGCTGCTATTTCTTGTGCTGTAAAATATGGGGGAGATTTGATGTCAGTTCTTTCCAGCAGAGGTCTAAGGAAGTACAGGTATTTGACAAGTATATATTTTTCACAGAGGCCTCTATAAAACTCAGTTAACTGTCTTAGAAGTAAAACTTAAGAAGTCACAGTTGGCTTGTAACCACCATACTTAATGTCAGTGTGAGGAAATAATGAAAAATGTAATGCAAGCCTGAATTGCCCCAGAGAATACCAATCTGTAATCAGTAATTTTATTGTCAAAAACTAGAATTTTCACCAAGAGATGCTGTGCAGACACTAAAATTACAGGAAAAAAATATTGTGCGCTTTGAAACAGCATTTCAGACCCTGATGGTTGTATTATACAATATTTACTTGCAGTTTACCTGAGGGTAATGGAACTGCTGACTCAGTATGAGGGTAGTGAGTTATTCTTACTCAGACATCCTTAACATCGACCAAATATTATTTTAGTGTGGGAATTCTTTTATAAATCCACAATTGAAATAATTTGAAATGATTGCAGTTCTAAGTTTGAGTAAATTATCACTGCTATACATACAGATAAGCTGAAGTACTAGTGGATACTGACATGAATAGTACAAGGAGTAAAATTATGAGGTCTTGAAAATCTCAGTCAGGAATGGTTTGAATCTCTTTGCTGTGGTGATTCACCACTACTCATGCTGCTCAATACTATTAATTAATTAAAAAATAAAATATGCTTCTGTCTTTTTTACACTCATTTTAGTTGTTGGCTTTTAATGATTTAACTGGACTTAATTTGGAATATAATAAATATTTTAATATATTAATGATCCACATTGAAAATATTATGACATTCTCTCTGGAGGTTTTGTATGACATACGAATATTGCAACTTCTGCATGACTTAGCCTAATCCTCTTTAAAAACTGAATTTGCTTTTAGGCATAAAGAAACAATCCATCCATCAAAACCATTGCACTGTCCCCTGTGGTATCTCTGTGTTGGTTTAGGTCAGCAGGCATGAATATAAATGAAACAATGGACAGTCATAATATTGGCTAAGAAGTGATTAAGATCATATTAAGTGATAGTTGATATTTATATGTATTTCTAATTTTAGCAAAGCCAGCATTTATTGGAGCAAGCATTGTAAGAAAACTGAATAAGTTATTTTTTTGGATGATCTTATTAATCAGTAGTGAAACCAAATGAAGATTTGGTGATACTAATAGGAGTCTTGTTTGAAATGATAGCTGAAATACCAAGACTCTAAATTTTATAAGATGTGAAATAAGTAAGCTAATTTTGCTCGTGATGTTTTTCATCAGCTAGTATACAAGTAGTTTTAACAAATAGTTTTTCTTTTTTTAATATATGATTACGTTACTAGTGACAGTGCTGGGTTCAGTCCTGTTCAACATCTTTATCAATGACCTTGATGACAGGGCAGTGTGTCTTCTCAGGAAGTTTGCTGATGATACGAAACTGGGATGCTTGGCTGATACACCTGAAGGCTGTGTGGCCATTCAGCAAGATTTGGACAAACTGGAGAGCTGGGCAAAGGGGAACCTAATGAGGTTCAGCAAGAATAAGTGCAGAGTCCTGCACCTGGGAAAGAATAATAAAATGCACCAGTACAGGTTAGGAGGCGATCTGCTAGAGAGCAGCTCTGTGGAGAAAGACCTTGAGAGTCCTGATGGACAACAAGTTATCTGTGGGACAGCAGTGTGCCTTTGTGACCAAGAAGGCGAATGGTATCCTGGCGTGCATTAAGAAGAGTGTGTCCAGCATGTCTAGGGAGGTTCTTCTCCCCCTCTACTCTGCCCTAGTGAGACCTCACCTACGATATTGCATTCAGTTCTCGGCTCCCCAGTTCAAGAGAGACAGGGATTTGTTTGAGAAAGTCCAGCAAAGGGCTGTGAAGATGATTAAGGGACTGGAACACCTGCCTTATGAGGAAAGACTGAGAGACCTGGGTCTTATTAGTCTGGAGAGGAGAAAATTGAAAGGGGATATAATTAATGTGTGTAAATATATGAGGGCTGGGCATCAAGAAGGAAGGAATAACCTCTTTTCACGGTGCCCTGTGATAGGTCAAGGGGCAGTGGATTCAAGCTAGAGAACAGGAAGTTCCGCCTCAACATGAAGAAAAATATGTTTACTGTGAGAGTAATGGAGCACTGGAACAGGCTGCCCAGAGAGATTGTGGAGTCTTCTTCTCTGGAGACTTTCAAGACCCATGTGGATGTGTTTCTGTGTCTCCTGCCTTCGATTCTGTGGTCCTGCTCTGGATTCTGTGATTTACTAGACAGACAGCTTGTTCTTAATTTTAGGACTGTGGCAATTACAATTGATTTGTTTAATAGAAAATATTTAAACTTCCCTCCTTAATCCTCATAACTCTTACTGACCTAGATAACTACCTTCTAATATTATGGACTACAAATCTTCACATTTTTCACTGGTTTAATTTATAAATAAAGACAGTTAAAAGCTACATATGTGCAGGATTGTAGCCATAATGATTTCTCTTTTTTCCTATTACGGAGCAGTATAAAAAACACTTTTTCTTTTTTTTTTTTTTTTTTTCTGAAATGAGTAGTGAGAGAGATCTTGGGATGGGCTAATTTGTGAACTAGATTGTTTTCTCTTTTGCTACCTTCTAATTTGCATAAAATATTTACATCATAGACATACTATTCAAATAGAGAAGAATTTCAAAACTGGTGAAAATAAGAGCAAGACAGGACTTACTGCACTCTGAGTATTTCAGTGTGGTTTTCCTATTGCCATGGAAACTAGGTAATGATTTATTTGTCTCACTTTGAGTCCAAGAGAAAAGGAAATTCTCTGTGGTTTCAGAGAAAAAAAAACATAAAGAGGCAATGATTATCGGAGAAATTCTAGTGTTTAGCTGTGTGACATGAGAGTGCAGTCTTTGCTGACTTTGGTGGCATCTGTGAGTTCCAAGGTTTTTTTAGTTTGTCTTTGTGGAAGGTCTTTCTAGATCAAAACTGAGAAGGAAAAACAGGAAAGGGAAGAATGCTGATGTTATCCAAACTCTGAGACTAAGTTGTGGGGGTTTTTTATTGGTTAGGCTTGGGGTATCCTTTTCAAAAAATTGAGGCAAGAGGACTCCTACTGAACTTTAACTGAGCTATCTTTCCTTAAAGGAAATAAATCCAACTACTGAAGATTTTCTTACATGTGTTACTAAGTTCCAACTAGGTATCTGAATAGTTTTCATACATTTTCTTACTGTTCAGCTACACTAGTATTTTACCTAGTTAATATGACTGGTAAGGTCTACCAAGAAATTGCAAAGAGCTGCCACTCTTTAGTATAAGAATACAAAGCCTCCTTTCTGACACTGTATCTTCTGAATTAACCTGAGCATATTTCTAATCTGTGTCAGTGACAAGTGAAATACATTGCTGACAATTCTATGATTTGAGAAGATATTTACTGTTATTGTTGTTGTCATTATTAGTATTATTATTCTCAAGCATTTTATAGCTATGACTTTCTCTAGAGCCATTCAGTAGGCATTACCCCAAGCAGTTAAGATCCTAAAAATAATGTACAGAAATAATTCTCACTTACATTAAACCCCTTTACTGATCCTATGTAAAGTTGTTTAAACTTCCGTCGAATATATGACTTTTCTGTTGACTACAATGTACATTACACAAGCTAAATTTCTGACAGAAGTAATTTCTTATGGTAAAAAAGTAACAAAAGCAATTTCCCTTGAGAATAGAGTACGCTAAGGGAATGACCATGAGGTGCATTTTGTTTCCTCAGAGCAGCTGCAGTTTTACTTTCAGTTTTACCATTATCTTCACATCATTCTTGAATATTCATTTCACATTTGCTGTCATCATATTGGGAATAAAGAATCCAAGGCCATATTCACAGTGTTAAAAAAAGAAAAGAAAAAGAAAAGCTTTTCTGCATAAAAATCTTGAAAGCATTGTCAAATTTATAACTTGAATCACAGTATTGAAGATGGAGAAAAACACAAATGTATTCAAGCCAAAATCTTGAGTAAGCATACCCTCAGATGCTTATCTTCTCATTTCAGGAAGGTTGCATAAAATGACTGAAATGAAAATCTTAACTGTTGCTGGGATATGGTTTTCTTTCTCAAGATTCAAAAAAATTATTAACTTTTTTGTTCCTCATTTTCTCCCCACCCCCTTTCCAAATAGGATAAATAGGATTTGCTCAAAGTTATAAAGAGAAAATGAGGTGTATAAAGTAAAAAGATAACATTATTGAGCTAAATCAAAACAGTTTATTTCTCTCAAATACGACAAAGTCCTGAAGTTTTTAAAGCTCGATTGAAGCTGTATTATATTTTTCTAGTTCTAATGACAGACTGAAATATCCATTCTAACATTTAAAAATACTTTTCTGAAATAAATTTATTTTCATGTATTGATAAAAACCTTTTCAAAATACATACAATTTTCTTTAAAATCCTATTGTCTAAGTATGGATTTGTGGATTTTCTTGATTTTAGTTTAGGAAAGAAAATAGATGTTTTGGAATTTAGAAGCATTTGTATTCAGCCAGTTGTGCTTGTCTATAGGAGTACAGGAAGCGCAAAGAATGCCAAAATGGTGCAAATGCAGAATCTTTCCCAGAGATAAATATTAAAAACATTAACAAAGAAGAGGGCATTAAAACCAATTGGTTTGCAGTTTAATAAGACTTAAGCAATTGAAAAAAATGTTTTGGGATTTACCTATAGTTCATTAAACATAAGTTTGTATATATTCAGTTCCAATGAATAGCATCTTCATACTTAAAAAAGCTACACTGATAATAGGATACTTGATAAATTGATAGTGGAGTGGTTTTCGTGTTAATGACAGGATTGCCAAAGCATTTTGTAAATGCTCAGGTTAATTTCCCCAAGGAACTCTGTAATATGCAAATAAGTTCTCCAAAAAAAAAGATAAGGAGTATAATATAATTATTTGGAACATAGCCAGTAGGTAAGAGTGAATATTCCCACTCCTGAAAAAGTTAGTGGCATTGACATCACTGATTATTCACAAAGCAAATAAATCTGAATAAGTTTGCGGCTGTTGATTAAGTCTTCCAAAAAGCATTTTTTTTGTTAAAGTCACTCTGAAGTACAAATAGTATACCTGATGAAGTGTTTTGCCAACTTTCCTCTTTAAGAAGGTGTGAAAATTAATATAGTTTATTATGCAACTGTGGAAGTTTTTTAATCCGATGTGAGTGTTTTCACAAGAGCAAGTATTTGTAAGTACCTCTGTTATGAGTAACTCCATGTAACTACGATCCTTGATGGAAACAGTCATGGAGAAGATTAAGATGCTGCTTATGCAGTCAATATGAAAAACTCATCTATTATAATTTCACTGTGTACTCTTAGCACAAATGAAATGTCTCACGTCATCAGAAAAGAGCTGAGGATCATGCATTAAATTGCAGTTGTGCTATCAATATTACATTTCCTGAAAGCAAGCAACACATTGTTAGATGTGGAAGGCACACTTGTAACTCAGCCATCAAGTATAGATTTGTTATGAGGAAGTAGGAAAGAACTGGGGGATGTGGGAAAGGGGCAATCTCTGTGTGATGCTGTCCTAAACTCCCAGTCAAAGCAGTTGCAACATCACACACTGCCAGTAGCTTGAGTCTGCTGCAGAGGCAGAGTTAGGTTCTTCAGACTTCATGCATGGAGGATAAATTACTTCAATAAAAATCCTGTTAAAGCTAAAGAAAATTATTTCTAAGGTTCTGACACATTTGGGTGGATGAGTGAAGACATTTAATCTAGTAATCCCTGCCCTAATTGGCAACAGTACAGTTTTAGGAACATTCGTTTTAGTCCAGATTAATTAAATACTGAGAATTTAATGGAGTGATAGCATTTAACAGAGCAATAGCATTCTTCACAGCTCTGAACAGTTGCTATCTTACATGAATTTATGTCACTGTATGGTCTTTTCCTCAGAGTTAGTGGAAAGTATTTCTCCCTGTGTTTTACCTTGTGTTTCTCTTGTGTTTTACTCTGAAGAGCAGGTATACTCTGAAGATTAAAGTTACTCTGAAGAGCAGGTATGATTCTATCTTAAATAGAATAATGTTTCGATTAAAATATTTTTGATATCTAAATATGACAGAACGGTCACTCTCTTATGGTAGCTTTGATATGTTCTTTCTCTCATTATACACCAAAAAATTAGCAGGGTGCTGTGACACAAAGTGGGATTACATTTGGTTCATTACTGCCTCCCTAGTTCCCTTCTCTTCCTCTTCTAAGAGGGAGAAGTGCAGTACCCAGCCCTGTCATCAGTTAACAAATAACACACCCAAGTGCAGAAGCCTCAAGTTCTCCCCGCTGACCTGAAATTCCAGCACCTAAATACAAATAAATCAGTATAATAGAGTAGACACACCAGAATAGTAATATTTGGTGACTGCTGACTTTTCTTTCTGATGGATGTCACACTTCACCTTGCTGGAGATTATGGAAGCAGAAATTGTAAATGGAAGAAGGAAGAAAAAAATAATAAAAAATCAACAAGTAAATACAAGATTTGTTTGCTGAAACAAGTACCTGAATACTGGTGATGTTGTGTCAGTATCTTTACAGATCATTGAATATTTAACCTTTTTAGGATGATACTTGTTGGAAGCAAGTAAAGCAATGAATTTTTAAGGGTAAGTTATAATTAAGAACTATTGTTATGTAGGATCTTTGGCACAATGATTAGTCAAACTGGATTTTTCTAGCCTGTGATACCATTCCTGAGTATATTTTAAGAAAATTAAGAGACTGAGTAGTGAAAACAAGGGTGTAATTTGTATTGAAGTTGAAGAAAAAAATAGATAAATAAATCTTGTTAATTGTGTTCATCAAACAAAAGAATTGGAGAGAAAACCCTAAGCTCACTACAGCGTTAGACATTGAGAAATATAATTCCAACATCGTTACCATTCATGGTGATTAGATGGTGATTACTGTTAAATTTTTGACCCATCTCATATTGTGAGCTTATTTCTTTAGCTATTTTTTCAGACGGTTTTTTGTTGTTTACAAATTTCTTTAAAGCTTTTTATTATTTTTTTTTAATTGCTTATGCCCTCTGTGTATACATGCTTTATAGATTAGTCATGGTAGGGTCATCACGAGAAGTTAACATTTTGTAAAGGGTTGTCAGCCATTGGAACAGGCTGCCCGGGGAGGTGGTTGAGTCACCGCCCCTGGAGGTGTGTAAGAGATGGGTCGGTGTTGCATTGGAGGACATAGTTTAGTGGGTTGATAGGGCTGGGATAAAGGCTGGACTCAATGATCTTCAAGGTGTCTTCCAGCTGAAACTATTCTATGATTCTATGATAGGAAAACATTCAGAGTTGCCAGACAGTTTGGCACTCCCAAGAGTGCAAATGCTCATAGCGGAGTTTCTCATGAAGCCAGAAAGTCAGAGATTTCTTTTACATTGATCAGGAGGCAGTCTGCCATAATTTCCATCCTCTAATGAAAGAACTGCTGAAGAAATGGTTGGGAAAAAGAAAGAAAAAAAAAAGAAAAGGGAAACAGAATTCCAAATTAATTATATCTAAGTGTATATTACATGTATATAATGAATTATCTAATGTCAGATGCATAGTACTGCTGTGACTTAGAACAGGATGTTTTAGTAATCTAAGAGAATATTTTAAAAGAAATATAATTTACTAATTTATTAGACATGTTTTCACTGAAATACATTTAATGAATTTCTTGTACAAGCCTAATCATTAAGAATTTCCAGTTGTTAATTCCTTAGTAAGTGTACCTGTGCCTGTGTGCTTTAATTCCTGAAGGAAAACGCATATCATCTACATGCTGTGTGTATAATCTTTTACTTATGAAAGAATGACAATATTATGTATTTTGAAGAAATATTGCTACAGTTTCACAAGAGTAAAGATGAGAAAAAATGTATTCTTTGGAAAACAAGGGAATTAAAAGTAGAAATCCTATAGTTTTCTGTTTCCTAAAGAGATAGCTTGTAGGTAGCTCTATCATATCCAGCTACTCAAGAGTGCTCTGATGTGATTGATGAACTGTGTAATTTCTATTCCTGCTTATTCCTTGGGCAGTTTACTGAAGCTGCCTAAAGAATTTTCATTTAGAATCAATTTTTGGCCTTATCTTCTGTGGTAGAGGCTCTTCTGTGCTCATAAATGGGCAGAGATCATCTCTATGAGTTAAAGAAGATGCTTCTTTTTAAAACTGCCTTGTAAAATTCAACTCACTTAAAGAAAAATATGACACACTTTTTTTCCCAGGTTTTTATATTGTTGTGTAAATATCGCTTTTTCATACCCAATATTTTCCAGAGAAAACGCGTCTTACCTCTGCCAGTTTTAAAATAGACGGATTTACCTTTGACACAAACAGAAATATCAAAAGGCAAAAAAACCCTCAAACCTCTGATATTTATATGGACCTGTAAACTAGAGTTTTTGACTTTTGTATGAAACTATGTAGAACATGGCAAACAAACCAGACAAAGTCACGGTACTACCGTGAAGTAGTTCTGAAGTAGATGAGAAGATCTGAAATAGCAATGAGGCAGAAAGTTCAGTACAACCTAGGTAGCACATCTACTTGTCTGAACGTAGTATCTTGGGATCATTATGATACAAGAGATGACACCTGACCAGTACAATTTTGCACCAGATGTCTTATCATCATACAGACCCTGGTAGCTCCTGTACTTTTCAATGAAAATGCCAAACATAGAACTTTTTATTTAGGATAGTTATAACATCAGTTTAAAGCGTTCAGAGACCTTTTCTATAAGCTGATTAAGTTTCCTTTTTTTTTTTTTTTCCCCCCTGCTGTTATCTGTGTTTACACTTTCCAACAGTGAATGAATGTATTATCGGAGATTGAATTCTTCTGGCTTCAGTTTCTTGTGTTGTTTGTTGTTTTTTTTCTTCAAATAACTTTTCAATACTGTCACTGTTGTTCCCAGTCTTCACATTCTTTGTATTAATCTTGATTAGTTGCTACTTATCCAGTTACTGCTCACCAGCAGGAGTTCCCATGGAAGGACTTGTTCAGTTCCTTTTACTCAAATTAAAATGTGAGTGCTGCTGGACTACATAGCTTAGTGGTTGTAATGTTTATTTGTTGTCCAATATGTGACTGCTACCTGCCATGAGATTAGGTTTTTTTGTTACATTTTATAAAATTTTATGCGCTGCATGGTGATTACAGTGTTTCCTAATAGTTTCATGTCTTGATTTTTTATTCAAACATTAAAAATAGTCCACTCTAAACATTTGTTTCAGTATTCTCTGAGGTTAATAAAAAATATGTTCTTATTTTGCTGAGTAACCTCTGAAACTTAATTCCATGATAAAATTCCATTTTTAAAAGTAATTATGCTGATCTTAGTTTTGGAAAGAATTCAGTGGAAGATTTAAATCAAATGTGATTCTAAAATAAAACTTCAATTTGAAAACTTATTTCATCTTTGAAGTTCTTACACAGTTCTGAAAATCAAGTACTTTACTAAGGTTCTTAAATACCGGTTAGTATCTAGCCTTCAGATGCTTGCTTCTGGGAAAAAAAAAAAAAAAGAAAAGTGTGAATGAGCACAATGCATTTTTATATATTTTTATGTCTGTATCTATAGGTTAGTATATCCTTTCTAGTTTCAAGTGCTTTCTCTCCTAAATTAAAATACTTAAGGATGAGCTACCACTGCATCTTTACTTCATAGAGTGAAGATGTATAGTATTCCATGAGCTGCTGGTTTCTACTCATTGAACATTGGAATCGGACATCACAGGACAGTTGTCTCCTTCTTGCATTTTATCACTGCAGTAATGTTAGTGTTACCGCCTATGTTGAAAAGTGTGTCCCAAAGCCTCTGAAATAACTTATTGAAAGAGAAATATATAGTTCCACAGATTTTAAATTTCTATTCTAAAACAAAAGCAGGTGAATTGACTTTGAAGATAATCACAGCTATCTGAAAGTTGTTGTTGAACTGTAATACCTGTCATTTTTATCTCCATCTTTGTGGCTAAATTTTTAGAAAGGAATATGTTGGAAGTGCTGTCTGTAGGTAAGGTGCAAACAAACTGGGATAATTCGCAGGTTCCAGTAAATTCTTATCATCTCTATTGTTATTTACTGCTTTTAAAATTTTTGAGAGAACTTTACGCTAACCCTGAAAAAAGAATTCAGTTTGCCAAATGTATTCTGAAATGGATATCTTCTGATACTGGAAATATACTTCTGTGAGGAGATCGAATGATTATAGAGGCTGAAGAGCTTTGAGCTGAGAAAGGAAAAATAATGAAGAAACAGTTTGAGAACTAAAAAAACAAACAAACAAGCCGTTGTAAGTGTAAAGATCTTTATAACAATGCACTCATTTTCTGAGTAAAAGTTGCCCATTTTCTAGAGTCTAAATTCAAGTCTGTTGAAAATCAATGTAGTACGCCTCAGTGGATGCTTGGTCAGAACCTTGGAAATCAAATGTGGCATCTTTAGGTAAATATGAGAAGCAATTTTCCCAGTGAAAAGATCTCAACTAAAATAAACTATCTTTATTCTTCTTTATAGATATCTGGGAAATAAATAACATTTTTTATTGATTTCAGTCATCAAAAATATCACCAAACGACCTACGCTTGGAAGAGGTATTAAAGATCAATACGGGAAAAAAAACCAAAACCAAAACAGGTGCTGATTGGTGTGTCAGAAATTAAAATAGACAGCTTTTGTGTCTTCTTTTCCTTTGCAAGTTTTTTGCTGCAACCTGCTTTACTGTTGATATGCGCTGGAATTGATACTAATATTGACATGGACTTGTACAGAATTAATATGTTTAACATGACTACTTAATGATAATTCAACATTTAGGATTAACTGCTAAATTAAGTCCTGTGGAGTGTATTCATTAAGCTGGGATTTATTTTGCCTGTGGCTTTGTTTTGGTTTTTTTTGAAAAAAACACAAGTACTTAAGTTATTTTTTTCTTTATTTTTTCTTTGGTTTTGGCAGCTGGATGTTCGCACTTGGCAGGCACTGTACCAGAAAGCCTTTAGGAATACGAATCCAAAAAAGTAGTAGAGGCCTGTTTGAAGATTTCTAGTGTTTTAAGAGCCTCTGAGATTTCTTAATGGTACAGAGGGCTGTATTTAGGTATGACTGTAAAAATGTTTACCAGTGTCTTTATCAACACTGACGAAAATAGTCTTTAACAAAAATAACTTTATACTGCCTGGAATTTCACCACCAGGTGCTATCCATTTACATGCTTAAAGATACCCCTGGTATGTGCAGCTCCTTACTTTGTTGTGTTGATGAGTAAATACAACTTTTCTGTGCCCCTTAATTAAGATGGATGCAACTTTGCAGCCTGAATTAGGCAAGCATGTTTGTGCCAAAATGATTTTTAAGAGGAAAAGTGTGTTGTGCCCTATATTGCTTTACTGTCTCAGGCAGTTTGTGCAAAAGGACTATGAGATATGTGAGAACATCAGAGAAAGAAAAACAGCAATAATCCCATTTACTGAAGGGAATTCTTTTGGCAACATTAGTGAATAGTATCTTCCTCTGTTAGTCTCTCCTGCTTCAACTCTGAAATGCAGTTTGTTTCATTTTATCTCTGACAGACCATTGATTTAAAATAAAGAACATCTTTAAGTGTGACTTGAACTGTTGTTTATCACAGGTAGATAGCTGAGAGGACACATGTAGATGATATATGTTGTACTGAATTTTTAGATTCTGGACATGAAACTAATGCACCACGTGCTGAGATCAAAGTTGTATGTGACCAAAGGCAGAAAATAAAGAAAACTACTGAGTTTTTCAGTAATACACACTGCTATTTTGTTTGCTTATATAGCTGACTGTAAATGTTTAAGGGATTTTTGTACTCATTTTGTACTAGGAAAGACAAAAGGACGTTGTACAGGTATTGGCAAGATAATGAGATAATCGTTCTTGGGGTGTCAGCTTAGCCCTCATTATATTCTGCATTTTTTATCTCTCTTATGTTTTCTTCTTCATTCATCAATGACTCACTTCTCAAACAGCCCTACGGTGGCAGTAACTTTTTTTTTTCATCGCGTTCTTGGCACAAAGATGGTGTGGGAGTTAGCCATGAATATTTGCTTCCTAATAGATTTGATGGTATCACTGAAATGTATGTTATACTGCTCGAAAGGTTGTGGTTCTTTCAGGCTATCTGAAAAGTATTATTTAAAAGTATTGTTGGTTAATTTTATTATAATCATAAAATACATATTTCACAGAAAAGTTGAATGACATATGTGACTAGGTTATTGATGCCTTGGAACTGACAACTGTTTACTGCATGTGTGAAATGAGTAGAGGCCACTTTCCAGCAAACAGGCATCCTAAAAACGGCCTCCAAAAGGAGCCAGGAATCTTATATCAAAGGTACTGAGGCACACATTCCTCTCAGATAAAGCTGATATGAATGAACCCTAAGGAATATCAGCAAGGCAGAGAAGAGATTTTTTATTTAGTTTCTTTTTTTCCTCTGTTTGTGAGAGGTTTTGTGAGCTGAGATTTTGGTCAGGGAGGCATCCTGGAAAGGCCTGAATTGAAAATAAACGTGTAAAGAAATTATTGAAATTGTAGAGTGGTTATCTCTGCTAGAATTTAACTGCAGAAGGCAAATTTGTCAATAGCCAAATCCCAAATCTTCTGTATTTAGCGTTTTAATACAAGACGCTTGAAAATAAACTTTCCCAATACACTATGTCCTTTCAGGAGTGGTCCTTTTCATTCCAGTAGTATTCAGGGACTCATTGATTTACAGGAACTGCTTAGTCTCATCTGAGTCCCTAGGAAAATTTTACAGTCTTTGTTACTTTTCAGACTTCTGGAACTATCGGCCTTCTCACCTGCATTGGCTCTATTGTTTATAGTCTTTTCTTATTTTGTGCTGTGCCTTTGTACTCAGATGTTATTTCTGAGCATGCTCAGTTACTCTCAAGAAGAGAAAACTGCCCTTATCCCTCAGAAGTGTCCCATTTGAGCCAAAGGGCAGCAGTCAGGACAAAACAGCTTGGCTTTCTGGTGACTACCCTTAGAGAGAAGAACAAAATCAGTACTTACAGAATGAATGTTGAGCAAACAAATAAAGCAGATCTGTGTTCCAACTCAGTGAGATGCTAGTGAGATAAACTTCCACTCAGACAGTGTTACACCAATATCAACTGCATGGACATTTCATCCATAACGTGGAGATTTTGCATTTTGTCTTTTTAGAGTTTGATCCATGTAACTTTGATGACTTTTTCAAAAATGAAAACCATCAACCCCTGCTGTGGGTTCGGCATTATTTAACTTGACGAACTAAGAAATCTTGTTGTGGCCTCTCTGTCTGCCATTCCTTTCCTTCACTGTTGATCAAAGAAGCAAGATGACTTTTAAACATTTTTTTATTCCCACTGTTTCATGAAAAAATGCTGTGGAGATTTCTCAGTCACTGCAGTTCCAAAGCCCTAGCATTTCAGCCTCAGTACTCTCTAGGAAAGAAAGGATGATTCCTTGAGTAATGTGCTTTTCCTGTGTTGATCAATATATGCAAATGGCTTGTATAAAATACACTGCATTGTAAAATCAGAGGACAAAACCAGGCCTTTGACTCATTTCATATTCAGATTTAGACATTAAAGTTACTAATTTTTGTGTGAATTATGCATTTTTTGATCTACCACTACTGTCTACAGTTGTGTAGATTTATTTCCCAGAGGAATTCTCAATATTAACAGTAAGAAATAAAAAGGAATGACAGGCGTTTAATGGGTTATTCAGTGAAAGATGTTTGGGTGATAAAAGGCTATATCACCATTGAAGCAAAGGCCTGATGGAAATTGCATTGAGAGACGTATATGTAAAGCACATTGTAATCCTTTAAGCGGAACTTATCTCTGAGAATGGAATGCAAGGCTACTATGAGATAAAGAGGCATAGGAGGCCTCAAGACTACAGAACTGACTAAAACGAACTCTGTGGCCTTGTCAGCAAGAACAAGAGAGTAATAGCTATTATTCACCAAAAGGACATGGTGATGAAGAGAAGTGGATGAAGTAAATGACCACCAGATGTCTTTGAAGCCCACCAAGAGACTATAATGCGCATGTGCGAGTGGATGGTAACCTATGATAATGAGTTCTCAGAAAATAATGAATATGTATATATGTCCTGCATATAAGCTGTGTAACTAACTCCTTACGGCGCACATTAGGAGGAGTGATTCTCTGTGCATCCAGTGCTGCAATAAAGAATATCTACTTAAAAGTCACCAAGACTATTGAGTCCTGATTTCAACTTTTCACAGCATCACCATCACAGATTTTTTTTTATTTTAATGTATTTGTGTCTTCTTGATGTGTTCTCTAAAATACCACTAAGTACAGTTAGTTCCTGATGCAATATGCATACATACTGTGCAAATGCACAAAGTCCAATTTATATTTTGTGAATAACTGAATGAAACCGGTTCTAAAAAGCATATGGAGAGAATTTTGTTGTATGATGTACCTGCCATCTTGAGCAATCTATACTTTTCGTTGTAGTTAGAGTGCAGCATGCATATTAAGGGACCCAAATAATACTCCCTATATCTGTGCTTTGGGAAAGTTAGTACATTAATCCAGCATAAGAAATCTCAAGAGTTTTATGTCAACTAGTAGAGATAAAATATGTAAGAATGATATTGGTGAAAAAGAGATGGGAAGAAAAAGCAATACTCACAATTCATTATGTTCTGGACAAACAGGAATGAAAGCCAAGTTTTTTCTACTGCCAAGGAAATTCATAGTCTTACTGACACTCTAAGTCTTTGGTGAATTCATCTTGGTGGCAATACTTATTGACTAAGGCCCAGTGCAGCATGAACTGAAATGGCAAAATGGGTGCTTAATTGTAAGTATGACCAGTTTTAAGTACATTTTTCATTGTTTCTTGACTGATATTTAGTATTAATACTTAAAAGTAATCAGCTCTTTC